>NC_046624.1:19685499-19985499 GCF_900324465.2 Anabas testudineus
CCCTACTACACACACACACTGTGTACTTCTGTTTGTCTTTGTGAGGACACTCACAGATACGATGCAGTTACTAACCACTTCTATGAAATCAAAATGCCTACTTCTAACCCCCAATCTAACGCAAACCAACTTCTAACCTTAATGCACAAACAGGGGCTTTGTCAGAAAGTGATGTCCCAACTTTCACAGTATAAAACTCGATGTGGTTCTCAGAAAAACACAGTCTCTTCATAGATGCAGCCCTATTAGAGAAAACCAGAGACATCTTGTGTAGCCTGTCTCTGCGTATCAGCATTAGAATTTCAAAGTAGCTTTTGATTGTTTGATCTCATATCCAAAAATGATTGTTGCTAATAAAAAAAAAGTATGAGAAAGAGCAATTAACATAAGCTGTGATTCTATTAATACCCACTTTTCTCTGTAGTCTTCTGGCTGGTTGTGATCCATAATTAATAGTGAAAAGATCCCATTTTCACCTTCTGCTGTGGTTTCCCACTAGACCAGCTCTCTGGAGAGCAGAGCAGAGAAAGAGCAGCAAACAGATGATACTTTCATACTGCACGCTGCAGAAAAACTAGAGAGATCTCCTCTATTTTCTAACATTAGAACCTAACACAACTGACACTTTAATATTTATTATGCTTTAGCACAAAAATAATTTGATGTTCAGTTAGACTTACAGCTGCAGGTCTCTGTAAACCCGAATGATTTGAACAGATGGATCGTATCACTGAGCTGAGCTGCAGACCTGCTCTAGGTGTAAAGGTGACGAAACCTTTGTGTTTAGACTCTTTGTCCTTAACATGTGAAACAGACCACCTGCCATTGGGACATCACATAAACTCAGTCTAAAAATTCTTATTTCCTCAGTAGATCTCGTCACGTGCACATCATTTTGTACAGACCTTAAACATGTACAGCTGTGTGGGAAATATCTCTCATATCTAGCCTCTGTTTTGCAACCTACGTTACCTAACCAACGTTTAAGACTTTCTATATAATCTCAATTCAGAAGATACGAGGAATATTATTTTTATAACTAACAGCTTTTGCTTTGCTCTAAAGACTGCTGCTGGAGTGACATATTAAACTGTACTATTGTCACTTTATATTGTCTCCACAAAGATAGAAGTCTATATTGCACACCCACATACACACGCTTTCTGTTTTGCTTTCTGAATGCTTTTAGTATAATACAAGCTGGATCTAGATTTGTATTTCAAAAGATTTAAGAAGGTGATAAAATATAAATTTTCATAATAGAAGGTATAAAAACATTATATTTGGAGCAACAGAGTACAAATACAATATTTAATAATAATAATAATAATAATAATAATAATAATAATAATATAAGAGGTAAGAGATTCCTTAATTACTTCATGGATGATTATGTTTCAGCTGGTAACAAGTTATTTAACTCTAACTGAGGCAGTGAGGAGTTCTCATTTCGTCTTTAACCATGTCTGAAGACACATCCTGTGGTCGTGGAAAAGATGTTAATCTGTTTCAGAAGAGTCAAATCATTGGCATCAAGTAAAGAAAACATCTAAGGAGATTGATGAAGCTACTAAAACTGGGTTAAGAACTGTCCAATGGAAAAAGGTCATGTGGTCTGATGGTCGAACGAAATATTAAAGTGTGGCTTTTTTTTGGCAGGCAGTATATTAAATACTGTAAATCTGGTTGTATTGACCATGTCTCCCCGAGGCCCCTGACAACTGCAGTTTATCTCCATAATAATCAGGCCGGCACTAAATACATGAGAAAAAGAAAAAAATGCCCACACCATTCAGCTCCATTGATTAGCATTGTTAATTTCTCACTCTGTGGTGCAGGGTAAGTGAGGCTGAGGCCTACTGAAGAGGTGAGGTCTGCAGAGCTCAAAGTTATGTTACAAAGCTTTTCATCTCCTACAAAAGTAACTCTAGAGGAACCAAAATCTGCTCCGGCATTTTAAACACCAACACAGCAAATTCCATTTTAAAGAAGTAGAAGATAATAATTTAATACATAAGTATTAATTATTTTTATATCTCCCAGATAAACACTCAACATGTTTGTGAACATTATTAGAGGTTCTATAACAACTTTCTGTAGCAGTAAACCATCATCATCCATCCACTATGCTAAATGCTTTTCCTGTTCAGAGCTGCAGGGCTGATGGAGCCCGGACAGGTCAGCAGTCTATCAGACAGATAACCATTCACACCACCACTCACACCTACAGGCAACTTAAAGTCATCAATCAGCCTGGATGTCTATGGACTATGGGAGAAAAAGCCGTGTAAGGTCAGGGAGTACATCGACAGGGCTGAGACGGCCAGTGGGTTCAAAC
This sequence comes from Anabas testudineus, assembly GCF_900324465.2. Lineage (NCBI taxonomy): Eukaryota > Metazoa > Chordata > Actinopteri > Anabantiformes > Anabantidae > Anabas > Anabas testudineus. The sequence continues at coordinate 19,687,838 of NC_046624.1, forward strand.
CCAGAAGCTTCATGCTGTGAGGCGACAGTGCTAACGATGCCCTTATTAAATATATAAAATATATAAAATAACCTGTTTGGGTAGATTTTTTTTCCTTCTCATCCAAGAGCTAGAACTGATTTTAAATCCTACACAGTTCATTAATCCTCCAAGTACCAAAGGCTATGTGATTTATAATGAAAATGACATAATGACAGTGGCCCTTGTTGAATATCTGTCTGCTTTCTGCTTCCAACAGGCAACGCTGCTGCTCCGCTCACACATGGCTCATTAACATAGTTTGCATTGTAGCTCTGTTGCTTGCAGCACTTGGTGTCAGTGATGACATTTTTAAAAGCAGCTAAAGGACAAACCCAGAAAGAGTATCCTGTGAACAACTGACTGGTGAAGAAAGGGACCTAATTGAATTTTTTTGAAATGTCATGGTCTCCCTCTAAGGTTGACTGAGTACCATTACTCAGTAAAATCTCATGTTTCCCTTCTTTATTCCAGCCACTGCTTGAGCTACCCTAAAGTGAAAGATCACACTTTGAGGGCATTCCATTTGCTCGCTTTCTGCAAGACTAGATGACTTAATTATGCAATTATGAAGCCACATGGGCAAGTTCCTACATTTCTCCCTCAAAATCAGAAGTCTCCTTTTATTAGATCCTTTGTTTTCTAAGGGAAAGGTGGTAAAAGGCAACCTGCAGAAAAAAAACTAATCTGACATAGCAAGAGACAGAAATTAGGAGAAATGGCAGGGAGGGTGGAGGAATAAGCCAACAGTGCAGTAAATGCAGCATTGCAGTTCTGCTGTGATATGAAACCAGCTCACATAAATAATGTAGCTGAGTATTGGTCAGGCTGCCAGCTGCCACTACACTGCTCCTTACGCGACGGGAACAGACACTAAACAAACACCATGCTACCTGGGTCACAGGTGCCTAAACACACATCACAGTACAGGTGTCAATCACTGTGCTGGAAACACAACCCTGTAACATGCACCTCTGTGCACAAGGGGAGGAAAAATGTGCAAGTGGCAAAAACAAAGATCAACCATGTATGATGTTTGTGAGTCTCATCTCTATTAATATTACTGTTCATTTTTCATGTGCATTACAGCACAGACCAGTGCTCACTTTGGTTGAACCTGACTTTGGTCCCATGGGAAAAGTGCAACAAGACACTGACACTGACACTGACGTACTGTATTATCAAGATAATGTGACAAATGTGTTTGGAAACAGCGGATCAGTGTGACATGTGTCATCAGACAGACACACAGTAACAGTAACACTGTCTGTTGCTGACCTTCTGATTCAAGTTCAGAATTCACAACTTCTATTTTGCTCTACATCAGCTGTAAAAAAAATATCTGTCTCTTTAAATCTTACAATAACTGGCAGCTTGTTACTAACAGACAGCGTAGCTTTACCCCGGGTAAACCAGAGATTTATAGTCAAAGTCAAATGTTTGCTGCATCTGGAAACAGAAAAAGTCAGTTTAAACCAAACTGGATCTGCAATCTGCTCATTTATCTACTGCAGTCACAGTTCTGCTAATCCCATTGGCTACTTCCATGACTGTTATTTCTTAGACAGTGGCAAAACAGTGACAACAACTTCTCTCACTGAGCACAGAAACATTTAAACCACATAAGCAGATTATAAATCCTCCTAATTAAAGCTAATTCATTTGAAAAACCATAAAAGTAACATAACATGTTGCCAACATTTAAATACTGAAAGTAAATCTGCACATGAAAGCAGCAGTGTTTTCTGCATAATGGAAGAACAGCAGCAAGAGTGGTGGGGGTGGGGGGCAGGGACCAACAAGTGTATTTAAGCACAATAGTTCCCAGTGGAACGAGTGTGGATTATGCCAGTACCAGCACACTATTATCTCTGCTGCTCATAAGTAGCACTGATTCCTCCCTGATGACTCAAACACAAAACACTTAAAAACGCCATAAAAATATGAAACAAGTGAGAAAGTGACCGAGAACTCGAACAAATACAAGTGGAAAAAAGTAGAGTTGGAAAATGGACTTGTAAATTGTGTTTGTGTGCGTGGAGGATGTTCAGGAGTAAATATGAAATGATGCCGCATCTGTTGAGGCTTTAAGTGATATATCACTCCATTCCACTTCGTTTAGCATCACTTCGTCTGAGTTAATTGGTTCATGAGGAGCACTAATTAAGGGGAATGGCCTTGTTTATAGTCATGGTGATGCTCATTAAGCAGAGATTTTTTTTTTCTTATAGGACTCGTGGCATTAACCCATCCTTCACAAGTGTGGGTGGAAAAGCTGTATCAGTGTATATTTACTTCACTCTCCAGTGAGACGGCTGCATCTAGCAGCTTACAGTAAGGGTCGCAGACTGAAAACTCCCCACATGTACTAAATGCATGCCTATATTAATAACGTACACAATATACATACGCATGCGCAACATTAACCAAGGCGACGACGTGTCCTACCTCTCTTCGACGTGAGGCCCAGCAGGTCTGTTTGATTTTCCAAACCACAGCAGCGACGAGCAACAGAGACAGGAAACAGCTGACGAGAGAAGAAGACGAGAGGAGTAGTCAGTCAATTATAAAATAAATGATTCCTTAAAAGTGCATGGGCAAAAATATGAGAATAAACACGATACCAGATAATGTACAACCAAGTCGCTGAAAGTCTTGGTCCAAAACTACTGGGTTTATGAGGTTAAATTACAGGAACATCACTCATTGAAAAGATCAATCAAAAATGACAAGATAACATTTTCAGAAATTGGTAAAAAAGAGTGCTTTTCCTGCATGTTATCATTATTAATGTTGCTAAAGTGATTCATAGAAAGAAGATTTATTAGTCTAAGCAACTACAACTGCTCAAAAGTAAGCAGAGTATATCTCTGGTTTCTGAGAGCACTTTACCACACAGTCACAAAAAGTACTGTAACCTATGGAATCAAGGTGAATTAAGGTATGAGGTAGGGGTTAAAATGGAGAAGCTGCTGTGCTCTTTTGTTAATGTGCAAAGAGAGATGGTGGATTCATAAGAGCTGAAAGTTAGTAATTCACGCTTTTCTTTTGGTGCAATGGAAAATTACAATATTTCTATGAGAACTGTTCTGAGCTTAGCAACACAATTACAAAGGTTTTCTCATAATTAATTAGCTTTATAAAATGATTAACTTGAATTAGCAGCTATACCAGGAGACGGATGCAAAGGACTGATAATTGCTAATAAAATTAATTCTTCAGAAATCATCTGATTAATTTTTATAGTTTGTGAAACTGGTAAAATAGTTTGTGTATTGAATAAAATGTGTTTTTCTTAAGAAAACAAAGAAATCTGCTAACTTGTGAGCAGTAGTATATGTTCAAAAAGAAAAACAATAAAATACATTGTCATCCTAGAATCCTTCAAGCTCCTGTTTCCGGAGAGCAAAGATGACAAAGGAGAAACAAATTCTCTGGATATTTGTGGCGAGATACAAAGCCGCGTCACCCACAGGCAGCTGGGGATTTTAAGACAGCAAAAGGCAGCAAGAGGTCAACGAGCGACATGATGCTCTCTTACAAAGAACAAGCTCTCATGCTGCACACACACACACACACACACAATTAAAGTTCAGTGTCTTGAGGCAAAAGTTATCTGGCTAAAAACAAAGCTCCTCTCTCAACCAGAACTTCTGACAAGATCTCAAAACAAGCGAAACTGAAGACTTAACAACAGGAAGGGCCTGAGAAACTGCTGAGGACAGCAGCTTGGAAACAATCGTCCTCTTCATTCATTTGTATGTGTGTCTGTGTGCGCATGTGTGATGTGGGGATGACAGCATGATAAAGGGTATTAGTGCTGTAATGAGCGTGACATTTTCAAACCCAGTATAGTGAAGAGGCTGCAGTCATGGCCTCTTCAGTCTACAGCCGACCTCTCAGACATCACAACCAGGAAATCCCCTCTGGTGATGATGACAAACTGCTCGTTGCTGCTGCATTTCAACACTGTTACTGCTGATTTACTGCAAATCATATACAAGGTTTTCATTTTCTGTTTATTGTTGTAGGTTGTCTGTTGGAAGCTGTTTGCAAGCTCTGTTTTTAAGCACAATGTAAATCATCTGTTTTAGTAATAGAAATGTTTTATTTTGAAGTCATTTCTCCCTCATCTGTCTACATCCTACATCTTAATCATTTTACAAAGCCAGACACCAAACGCCCCGACCACCACTACACAGAACATTCCCTAAACAATTAAAGTAAAGAAGAACACACTTGTTAACTCCCCTGCAATGATTTTCCATCCTTGAAATGTACCTTCTACAAACCCTCCACTGGCCAGGATTCAAATCCAATCAGGCCCAAGATTCCCCATTCATTCTGTATTACCTCAGCTTGCCATTAATGGGCCACAGGGCCGAGCTTAGCCATTTAACCAATGGAGCGGAGTGGCTAATTGTCGCTATTACCGAGGCATTAGGGAGGAAAAAGGAGGGGAGGCTGGGAGTGTCCTGTGGGTTTGTTAACACTCCAATGAGCCTCTTGATAGGTTTAGGTTTAAGACTGGTCAGCCACAGGTAATTGCTATTGAACTGATTAAACAAACAGGGAATGTGGGTAAGAATGAGCCTGGGTGCATGTAAGAGTGTGCACATGAGGGACTGCGATTCAAGTGCTGTGGCTTGGTTTAAAGAGACAGTTCAATTAATAGAAATAAATAAATAAAATAAAAATAATCCAGGAGCCCGGTACATATAATGCTCACACACGTGCATGGGAGCACAGTGCAACATCAACCCCAGCAGCAGGAGAGAAAAATCAATAGGCTATTCGCTGAACATGAGCCACAGACGGCACAGAATCAGAAACAGCTTTCCATCAGCACAGAGCAGAAAAATAAAGTCTCAGTGTACAAAGACAAGCTGAAGTGAGGCCTCGAGTCCCGAGAAAGCAGCAGGGTCAGATTTTTACCTTTGCACATTTCATTTAAGAAAATGAGAATCAAGATTTAAGTTAGCCAACTGAAATCTAGTGTTGCCTTAAATTTATATGTGAGTCAACATGGGCATAAGGTAATGTCCAGAACAAAGATGTAGATTAAAAAAACAAAACAAAACAGGGTTATTCCTGCTAGTGTCCTGTATAGACAAAAGATATTTGAACAAAGTGACTAAAACCTCCACAGAGAGGTAAATGTTGATTGGATTGTTCATTCTGAAATGAAGCAGGCGAGCTTAGGGAGCCTCACGAGCCACTTAGTGCAAAGTAGATTCCCAGATTGTTTTGGGAAAGAGAAAGAGACACAGAAACCGACTTCTAATCAAGCAAGTGAGAGCTGAGGGTAATTGGACAAAGCTGAACTGCAGTGTCACCGATTAGCATTTGAGACTGTAAAGAGCAGTGACATAAATTTTGCTTAATTACGGCCATTTCCCATTTTTCTCGACTTCATTCACAGACGAAAAAGGATACATGAGAAGGATGGATGGAGGGAGGAGGGGAGAGATTGGAATAGGAGGGGAGAATCTTTATGGATGGAAATGTCACAGCTAACAAGAGAAAGACTGGAAATCGAATCAAAGCACCCAACGAAAAACATTAAATACAAGACATGATACAGACAAAGGCTGGACCTTTAAAAAGCTGTATTTATGGTTCAAACTATGCCTTTGGATGAGGGTACGTGAAGATGGATGGATACTTTATTAATAAAGTGCAATTGTATGAATGAAGAATGAGTCATTAACAATATATAATGAAAGTTTGTCCTAATGTAAAACAGTAATACTGCCATCATAACGGTACAGTCGGAGCAGATCTCTTTTACTGATGATGCTGTGCTATTTGACCTGCACATTGTGCAGAGGATGGGAGCTGTTCTTCATAACGTTTGGAAGTTTGTGCAGCATCTTCCTCCACACAACCAACTCCACAGGTTCCGGAGAAGTCCCCAGCACAGAGTCAGCCTTCCTGATCACTCCTGTTCAGTTTGTTGGTGTCACTGGCTCTGACGCTGCTGCCCCAGCAGACAGCAGCAAATACTGCACTGACCACAACAAACTGATCCTGCAAACATTAAGAGATCAAAGCATCAAAGCAAAGCAAGTAAAGCCGGTTCTGTTCCTTCCTGTAGACAACCTCCATCCAGTCTATTTGTAGAATTTCACAGGGCTGATCAGCACACGCCTTCAGGCCATAGACATAGACACAAGGATGATGGGGGTGCACAACAGCAGTGGAGATGTTGTGATGTCTGTATCTGGAGGAGCAGGGATGACTGCGAGTCCTGCAGTGAACTTCTGAAAAATTGGTTCAATTCATTTGCTCTATTCAGGGTTCCCTGAGCCTGGGTCTGCTTCTCCTCGACTCCTGTGATCTTTATCATACCAGATCATATTTAGCTTCCTCTGCACCGACGTCCACGACCACGTCTTTGTTTCCTATCTAAAAAAGACTTTCTTCATCCGGTTCAGCAGCTCCTTCAGGTCACTGGTGATCCAGGGTGTATTGTTGGAGAACCATGTCACTGTCCTGTTTGGGAAAAGCTTGAATTCCTCTGTGATGCTGTCTGTGGAGTTTATGTCTGCATGTGGTTCACAGAGTGAGTTTCAGTCTGTGGCTTCAAAGCCACATCCTCCTCAAAGTTGGAAGAGTTGTGGAACGTGGAATGTGGACAATATGGAAGCACACACAGCTAACAGCTCAGTGTCCGGCCTACAGAGACGTTCTTTCATTGCAACATGTCAGGGATTACACAGGATCTGTTAATAAAAAGCACTGCGACCCCCCCTCCCGCCTGGCAGCTCTGCCTGCAGTCTCGATTGGCCTGTACAGTTTGAAAGCCGCTGACTTGGGAGTTGCAGTTAACGATAGTTGACATTTTACATTTGATTCTGTAGCATTTAAGACTCTTCTTTGTCTTTCAATTATTATGTTTGTGCTGCTAACTGCAATCAACAGCAAAAGCAGATTCAATTATAAGGTTCCTTTGTTATTTTAGTAAAAAACATTGGACTGACAACACACACTAAGGAGATTATATATCTGAATTCTTTCCTTTTCAATCAATCCCTTTTAATTCTTTGTTTGTGGCATATCTTTTTTCTTCTCTTCGCAAACGATCACAGGGGCGTCTGCCTCCATGTTACGCCTCATATATACGCACAACATGCATGCACAGCTATTGAGAGTCGTGACTTAGGCTCTTTGGCACTCACGCTGCTGACTACATCAGAAGCTACAGCTAAAAGAATAATACACATACCCACACACACCTCTATACTGCAAACCCACACATATCCACATAAGCTTGGATCTCAGACATATACCCAGCATATATGAAAAAAAACAAACAAATCCTGAGACAGAAAACAAACTGAATTATTGGAAGTACATTTTCTGATAGTTGTCAGAAGTTGGCTTGAAACTTCGTGTAAGCATAGATACTTCCTTAAAGTACCAGGACATTCAACAAATGTGAAAAATAAATCCTACAACCTCAAGCTATTAGAGGCCAAAATAAAAACATGAAAACTTTCAGAACTGCAGAGTTGTTTGGCTTTACCACAACCCTGTTCTGTGTCGAAATCAAGAATATTGACTAATGCAGGTTTAACTAAACCATCTTCCATTGTTCTACTGCAACTATTACATAAATCTCCCTGAAACCTTTACTAGCACTGAAGAAAACATGCACATTACATTATATAACAAGGGCAGTAAATAAACCAAAAACAAATAGAAAAAAGTGCCGTAGATGTAACACATAACCTCTTCTCACTAAGAGTCTGGTGCAGCGCAGAAGAGAGCAACTCATAAACAGAGAAGTGACTAACACGCACACAAATATACACAAATGCAGGCAGAAACAACACTAAACTCTTCCGGCAAAACTTAACGCCGTCCCCTACTGATGACATCATCCATCTATGTTGGCCTAAAGGTCGCTGATGTCCGGAAGCCGGCCCTGGGCACAAAAGAGGCTCACTTCCTCACATGGCTGCACAGTGACACACACGTAAGCATGAACACACAATGAGGTGGGCATATCCACAACAGGAAATAACATGTACACAAACACAAACACACACAAATGCACATTTGTCCAGTGTCATAGCTGAGTGGCAGGATCTTGCCTGAAGACAGCAGACTTCATCCCAGACTTCTTCCTCATAACACTTTCTCATTAGACGACTCCCACTATCTGCATGACGATGAGCTGTAACACAAAAGTCTCTCACCCAGCCCATAAACCGGACTGCTTTGTCTGACTGTTTGTTGCCTTGTTGTGGGAGGAAATTAGGATGGACGTGAGAATGACTTTATAGGATTTCTATTTAACTAACAGCATAACGCAACTTTATTATTAAACATCAGTCTGCCTCAGACAAAGTAGGAGGAAGATAAATACACACACACACACACACATCATGATATCTCCCTGAACAACCACAGGTTCCTGCTTTCTGCCACAATCCAGCTCCAGTTTGAAGGGTTGGCTAACCCAAATCACTCAAATAATTCTAAATTCATATTGGCTTATGTGATAAACAGTGCATCTTACTCTGCAACCTCACCTATACCTAGCAGTTTTCAGTGCTCTTGCTTGTTGCTGTTGAGCAGATGCACACAATTGCCAGAACTGTTGGAGTATCTTGCCTGAGGCTGCTGCCACCTACTGTAACTCTGAGTTCAGGTTATGGCCCAGTTGTGTAAAGAGCCGCTGGGAACTGAACCACCGAGCAGCACAGCCCTGTGAGGAGCAGTTAGAAGCTCTGCAGAGAATACAGTGCATATAGTAAATAAGTCGGGAAAAAGTTACCTGAAGAAGGTGACAAAGAACTGCACCAGGTCCATGATGCTGTTGTGCTGGGAGAAAGCAATCTGTTGGGAAAGAAAGCAGAAGGTCGCGTAAGACAATAAGGATGTTCACAATGTCTTTACATCAGTAATCACAGATAGATATTTTACTGAACTGTATTTTGAACTATTACTTTCTTTAAATGCTGTGTTTATATTTGACAGAAACAGAATCATGTCACTATTTTAATAAAATGACACCGACATTAGTCAGGAAAGCAAACGATCTATAATGGTTTTAGTCTCAGACTGAGGGTTGGTGATAATTAGTTTATCGATTAAGGAAGGATGACTGTTTCTACATGTGTAGTTTCAGATAGTGAACCACTCAAAATCATACATTACATTGCAGCAAGCACTCATAATTCTGGTTTATCCCAAACATGTATGAAGCAGCATCATGAGAAACTGATGCAATAACTGAACATCCTTCTTACCTAAGGCCAGTGTTCAGAGCTCTTACATAAGACCAACAATTTATTTTGGCCACACACATTCTCTATCTCCTTCTCTGACACACACAGACTAAGAATATAAGGCAACCCACCACTGTATGCTTTCCAGGTTATTATGAGATTAGCCTGTGAGAAAAAGCTGCTGGCCTTTTTTGCTCTTCAGAATTCTTCAGCACTTTGTTCAACTGAACTCTAAAACTGCTGGATGCTACAGCACCACTAAAGCCACTGACTACACCATCCATCAATATGTTTTCTGGATACCAGCGCTACTGTCCAGAGGCACAGACATGATCACAAGGACAGATTTAATCTCAATACACAATACCAGAAGTAAGCAGCAAATATTTGTGTGAAAGAAACTGTTTTTTCCCCAAACAATTCACATTTTACTGTATGTTGCACCATTAAAATAAAAAATTAAAGTGTTAAACATATTTCCACTTGTTTCATCAGCACAGACACCCCCTCACATACTAATTCCTTTCACTATCAAAAATGTTCCTCACCTCTCACCTTGTCTCATCCTTCATAATATAATTGTGTAATCTGTCTACATCACCAGTTGTGTGCGTTAACTGTGTGCGCATACTGGTCGTGTATAATACGTGAGATGTATCCTGCTGCTTCAGCGCAAAGTTTTCGCCCTCAGCTATGAAAACTCTTGAAAAGCCATTGTAGTCTGTATTTAAACTGCCTCATGTTAAGTGGATTATTTATTGCAGACGTAAATTGATTTTCCATTCACTTCCATACCCTGTGGGAACAGAACAGAGTTTCTGTTTCAACACTCACAACCTTCTGATGTCTTGTTCTTAGTCTGTTGGAGGAACATGGGTACACAGAGATACACAAGGTAGTTCTAGGACACTGCTAATGTAGGAGGCTGCAGGCGTAACAGTTCTACTCAGGACCATAACCAAGAGTGGAGCAAAAGAAACCCTTAATACTGAGGTGTACAAACATAATTTGATAAGATTAAAGCTAAATAAAGGTTCAACAGGAGACAAACACATTAAATAAAAAGTAATGAACACTTATCTCCATAATAAAAACTACACTGCTTATAATCCCTCTCATACTTCGCTATATGCAGTTCATTAGAATAGAAGCACCATGCTGACTGTGGATTACTGTGGATGAGGACATCAGCTGTAACACTTTGTTTCCTTGCCTGTCAAAGTCAAGTCTTTATAATTACTGTTAGTATGAAGTTTAGCATCTAATGAATTCTAATAACAAGACTGTAATTTTCCTTTAGATGTCCTTCTCAGCAAACTGTTTCACAATAAATCAACCCTGTCAAGCAGACCGGTACTTTTATTCATTTTATGTAAAGAGGTGAACATTCTTCTAGTTAATTGGCTTTTAGTTTCAAAGTCTTTCCTTTATAAAACTCCAGACAACATAAAAGTGCGACCACAGTAGTCCAAATTACATGTGACATCATCTGATCCTCATTACAGGTGGACTGTCAAATTCACGTTTTAAAAACCAGCAAAGCCCCTGAGCAGCACTGCAGCTAGGCATCACAGTACATTTCACAGCAATATATTTCAAGCATGTTCAACATGGGAATGGCTTTAAATGGCCCTAATAGCCGTAAAGGCTGGGTCTTTGTCTTTGGTGAATCCTGTGAGACTAGTTGGGAGGGGAAGAGAGAAAGAAATGGGGCAGAATGGGCTTAAGAGGTTTACCGGCATTTGTGCAGCAGGTAAAATGGTCTGACAGTGAAAAACCTGCAGAAAAGCTGATTTTGGTCCACCGGGACGCAGCATTAATACAAGCATCAGGGAGAAAAGAGCCTGGCTCTGCACTGAGGTTTTTAATGCAGCAATTTACATCATTACCCCAGACAATATAAAGAGTTATTATGAATATGCATATTAAAAATTGAACATATAATATAAAAATGCATGCAAGACCGAATCAAACAAGTCATGAAACACTTAACTATAACAAGGCAAAACATACAGAGAACACTGACAAGCACAGTCCACTAATTATTATACTTAAGCATGTTAATACATACTCTAAAAACCACTTCATCTAATTCTAATTTCTCTCTCCCTCAGACACACACACACACACATACAAACACTTCCTACTCGCACACCAACTCCAGCCAACAGCCATCATTTCAATTTACAACAACTGCAGTCATTAAAAACAACGATAATCAATAAGCTGTTCAGACCACACCCATTTCTTCCACTGCAGAGCAGCAAACACAGTCTATCACAAACACACACACACGCATGATACAAGCTTAAACACCAAATACAAAGAATCACCTAAACCGTGCAACTTAAAACAATCCGTCCTGAGAAATGTGGATTCCTAACACCACTAAGTTTGTAAGACCAAATTAACACCGTCTCTTATTGTATCAACAGTTGTGCAGGTTATAAAGAAAGTGGTTTTTAAATGCACAGTAGAAGTCTGCATTTTTAGAGGCTAAGGAGGTTGCTTCCATAACGCAGCCATGCAGCCCACTGCAGAACATTGAGACAAGCAAACGTTTCAACACCTCATGAAACAAAAACAGTTCTTCCAGAAACACTTTTTAGTTCTTCTCCTCAGCTTAGATATTTTGCTTTCCTTGTAGCCATTTTGGATAAAAACATCTGCCAAATAACTAAATGTAAAATGTAAATGTTTCTATAGTAATAACAGCAAGGACATTTTCTGTCAACATAGTGAGAATATGTTGTTAATTAATGTAACTGCAAGTTGTTGATATGTTGATACTGATCAACAAAATGTTACCAGGCAACACATTTATTTTCTGACATAAAAGTCCATTCTTGCAGTTCAACTTGGATTAGGCTTTTCCTGCCTGAACTTAACCAAAAACTGTAGTCTGGAGTTAAACTTGTGTCTCCAGTGTGACAGTCCTCTCCAGCTACTTGTTTGTGGCTCCTTTAGTTTAAAAAACTGGCATTTAAAAACATTTTAAAAACTAAGCTTCCTCAGATTGCATTCTGTAATGATAAAATTCAGTAGTGTGTACTAGAATTAATCAAGCCAGATAGATCGGGACACTGCAGACAAGAGGTCTGATGCACTGATACCACTTTAAGTAATATGTGAATATAATCATGGATTCATTTCAAGGATTAAAATGAGTGTTAACCACATAAAAGATGCTATACAATTCAGTTCAGATACAAAAAGGCAGCTGAGAGAAATACAGAGAAGGGGTCAGAAAAATGACTACAGATGGGAATTCTCTGAAACACAGACACACTGAAATAATCCACACATTATTGTACAAATACAAAAAAACAACAGCAGTATTCTTTTTCTATACTATATAATTGTTTTGAGATCAGGAGTCAGATGACTGAACAGAGATTTTTTCTTTAAGACGAAACTACAATTACCACAGGAGAGAATGTGAGAATAGGACAGAGGTAAAAGATGAAAAGAACAGGAATGACGTACAGAGGACTCCAAGGACCCCAGTTCTAAAGTCCAGTCATTACTGAGGGCCTGTAGTGGCCCTCTGGGGACAAACCTAGGAGCTGTGACAGCAGTGGGCTGCTTTTATTTCCCTAAACCTGAACCATGGGCTGCTTGTTAAAACCTAGACTGAAAGAAAGCATTTGGCAAATCAATAAGGGAAAGAAAATAGACTAATTAAAAAAGGAAAGAGCAGAATGAAAAGGTGAAAAATAGAGAGAAAGACTAGAGAAAGTGCACTGCAGGTGAAAAGGAGTTGGAAAGGGGAAGACAAGCTGAGGCACAACGTGGGAAGACAGGGAAGACAGACATGGAGACGATGTCAAAGGAGCATGAGAGTCGACGATGGTGGGTAAAGATAAAACAGAAGAAACTCATTCTCACTTCATCTTCATTGGGGCTGCAGGGCAGTGGAGCTTCTGCTCATATACAGAATAGAAGGCAGGGAGTCATGAAAACCAGTCCACGACTGCTTGAACACAGACGGACATTCACTTAGGTTTACTGTTAGGTTAAAGGAGCAGTATGTAAATTCCATTTAGAGTTTCTTGTGGCGAGATATTGCACACTTTAACAAAAGAAAACCACTTTCTTCAGTATCTCTTTATAAAGCATCAACACATTTCGTCCTCTTGTCTGACTCAGGTGTGTTAATTGGTTTTCATTGCACCTGTTCTACTTTTGTTGTGGTGGACATAAGGTAAGAAAATGTGATGAATCCCACATTAGATATGTAATTTCTGCCTTCAAATTGCAGATGATTGCCTCAAATTAAAGTTTTTTTAACTCAATTTAATCCCCCAACCTGGTTACTTAGCAGCCGAAAGCTTCACCAAAACGTATTGAATTAAACGACAAGCAGTTGAAAGTCTGTACGCACCAAATGCAAACATCCTACTCTGGACAGAAGTGTTTTGGGTTTTTTGTGTTATCCTGAACAATGTAGTCCAAGACTACCGCTGCACTTTTAAGACAAGATTTAGTGGAACATAAGTAGCATGTAACATTTGGCTCTAGACCAAATTAGTAATAATTAGCAGACACCTTTACATCAGCATGTTTACACATGTACAGGCAAATGTTCCAGACTGAAATGAGTCTCCAGCACACCACTCTCCATCAGTATTTTCACATTCACGAGGATCCAATGACGAAATTAAGGTGGTTGCCAAGTCCCGCGTCCACCTACATGGTATGCAAATAGGTTCAGCTCTGCCATATGTGTGTACTTGTTAGGAGAGCTCACAGATGTAGCATTTAACAGGTGCTTAAGACTCACTTCTGCATGAATCGGCAGCTCTAAATATTAAGCACATGATGTAACATGTCTACTCACGATCACCACTTACAAAGACGTGACTTCCCTTCATGGATAAACATTATGATGGTGCTGGAAAATCAATGTACTAATGACTTGGAGGGCAAACTGACGAGCTAGTATGGTGAGTAACCGGTTAACATGTTACTTCCTGCTAGCCATAATTGCCTCCCCTACGCCCGTTTCCTACCAGGAACAGCTTTGTGAAGTTATAGTCGTGATGCGTGTTTAGTCCTTCTTCTCCCACATGACACACTGAGAGAAGCAGTGTTTGGTCTGTTGGACTTTTGACTTGGATCATTGCAGGAAACACAAATTGGGCTACAAACAGCTCAACGTAATTTCATCCTACACCTTCTTCTTCGAGGATTAACTTTTTGTCATTCATTGTTTAATCTAGGAGGTTCTGGGAGCCTTTGAAAAGATGCTGTGGTGTGTGTGGTGGGAATGGCACCATAGGGCCGAGTGGCAGCGATCAGCCCCAGCTGCTCTGACACCGCCATTCTGCACCACAAAACAGATGGTAACATTGTGTTTAGCAGAGTTTATTGTGATCTAAACTCCTGACTGCAGACTAGGTCACCTTTCTAGAGCAAATAAGATTTATGTAAGACTCTCCTTTCTCTTAAAGGTCAGCACTGTTGCGCCCCAGATGAGCACATCTGAAGAGCCCTGTGCATTTTTCCTCTCTCAAACACCAATTTAAGCTCCAGATTCCACCGTTATAAATGGTTCTGTGACCTGGCCCAGACACATCACCAGTCTAATTTGTCCTCATGTTGCTGATGACCGCTGCTGACTTCCTGTCTGGTTAAATGGGCAGCACTCAGTCTCTCTTCTTCTCTTTCACCCTATGAAATATAATAGTGCCTCAGTTAGATGCATCAGATAGACTCAGCTCCTCCTTGTGTGTGCAAGCATGTGCGCGCTGGTCAGGCGGTTCACCATTTTCACTGCCGTTTTAATCCAATAAAATACACTTTGTCACTGACATAATCAGAGAGGGTGTTTATATGTGTGCGTGGGTGTGTGTATGTGTGTTAGACATCTGATTAGAAGAGGAATTCTATTTAATGATGACAGGCGCACAGAATAAATAAGTGACTGAGCAGCAAATCAAATCAACTGACCAATCACACCAGCCCGGAGTTCATCTGCCACAAAGTGGCTGCTCACCTCTGACAGAAGGCTTTCAATCAGAGGGCCAATAGGTCGTTAGGCATGTAGGGACGTACAGAGGGAAACAGAACATGACGACTGGTGGAAGTAGATACAGTATGAGAAGAACAATGTGTTTTAAAGAATATCACACATGAGGAACTAATTCTAAACAGAAGAAACCATTTCTTTTAAGTGTTTTGTTTCTTGCTGTCGATTTTAATTTTACATCTTCAAAACATAAAGAGTGGAAACAAAGGGCTGTTCAACACAGTCAATTTTCAGGTTATTATAGTTCTTTCACACTGAGATAACATTTCATGATAAATTACAAACAGAGATGTTCAAATTTGAAACAGTTACGCTATCGAGTTATACAACTTCTGGCTGAATTAGCATTTAGCTCTAACAGAAAGAGAGAAACTGGGTCATGTTCCCATAATGTTTATGGGCTCAATCAATAAATCATGATTTTTTGATTAGAATCAAAACCAGGCCAGTCCTGGTTTGTGGAAAGATGTTGTCAAATTAAAACAAATTACAATAATGACCTACAGTGGCTTCAGAAAGTATCCAGACCCCTTCACTTTTGGCACACTTTGTGTACATTTAATTTTAACTTGGGTAAAACTGGCATTTGGCCAATCAGTCTCCACTCAGTAACCCATGACAAATCTTTTTTTAAAGAAGTGTTAAGCTTCAGAGATAAAACTGTTTTGGCAGAAATTACGACTGCAGGTGTTTTTGGATAAGTCTCAACAACCTTTGCACACATGGATTTGGGCAGTTTAACCCGTTCTTCCTGACAGATCCACTCAGGCTCGTTCTGGAAAGTGTCTGAACTGCCATATTCAGGACTCAAAGTCTGGGCTTTAGCTAAAGCCACTGTAGCAGTGTCCTTTGCTCTATGAGAAATGCTTGGTGTTAGCATGGTGCAATTGAATTTTTGTCTACATAGAGAAGAAAATATTTTTCCTCATTTTCTGAGTAATTAAATATCATTTGGTGAACTAAGAGGGCTGTCTACTATTGTAAAGGCCTGACTGATGGAGAGCTGCAGGGATGGTCGTCCTGGTCAGACAGAGTATAACAGATTCTGAATGTGTACATGATATTTGTGTTTAACACACGATTTCAATCGACTTCAGTCTTTGATAATTTAAGTTTCCCTAAAGAATTTGATTTGCAACATAAGTCTTTTAACAGAACTTAATAACGACTTGACCTTCAACTTTGTAATCTGAATGTAATAGATCCAAGAATCTCTCTGCAAAGCAACTGTTTTTATGAGAACCATACTGGTTTCATAAGCTTTTTCATTCCCCCCCCCCATACACGCACTGGAACCCTCAACTAGCTGTATGCGAGAAATCAAACGTCGGAGTCAGTCAGCCAGTCATTAAATGTACATTACCCAACCAGCTTGCTCGTTCCTGTAATGTCCAATTAAGCCCATGTGCGATGACAGGTAATTGTCTAAAGAACTCTCAGTGAGTTTTACCATGCTTTCGGATGTTGTGCTGCACTTCTCTCCTTCAAGAAAACAGGGTTATACGCACTAAATAATGCATCGTTTCCAATAATTGTTTCGATTTCTACAGTGTACTTTTTGTATCATCCACCGCCACCTGCCCTCGTACTACTACCCTGGGAAAGCCCCTCATCAAAACTGAATGGATCGTTTCCCCTCATGTGAAAATGCATCTGACACAAACCATGTCCAGTTGAGTGTAACGTGGGTGAAAGATCAACTGCAGACAATGTCGAGACCTGATTCTCCAGCTGCTGTCTGGGGTTCATATGTGAACACAGCTACAGAGGATTCTGAATAACATCTGTTGACAATTCAATTTTATTTGTATAACGCCAAATCAGAACAGAAGGCATCACAAGGCATTTTACTGTGTTTAAGGTTTAAGACCTTACAAAATATTACTGTGTTCAGAATTATATAGAAAACCCAACAGACCCACTTGTGCAGCACTAGGAAACAGTGGAGAAGTAAAATAAATCACTAACGTACAGCTAACTTACCTCCTACAGACCTTTACTGTGAACCAGTAACATACCAGCAAAGTTGCATCATAATGGGGGGTGCACGAGGGCAAGGACAAAGGTGCAAGGTCAGTATCAAAACCTTTCTCTGTCTTACAGAGCTCCCAGCTGATGTCATTAAGATGATGGGGAAACACACACGTCACATTAGAGTGTGTAGAAATAGTCATGGAACGTCACCTTTATTAAATAACTGAATTAAGTTTGTGACTAGCTAATTATAGCCAGTCTGCTTTTAAAAACATTGGGGCTGTGTGGGGAAAAAGCTGATTTAGGATTAAGCTGAGGTTTAAGTACTGACATTCATCAGAAATAACAGGTGGTGAGTTTAACAAAACCATATGACAAATTCAACAATAGTGTTACAGAACCTCTGATCTCAAAACAATTCAAGCACGACCTGTAATTTAAGTTACATAAAAGGCAAAGTATGAATTGGCCTTCAGCTGGAATTACACAAGCAAATGCTGTTACATTATGAAATACAGGGCCTACAAAGGTGGGATTTTATGTGGAGGGTGGCCAAAGAAGGTGAGTGCATGGGATGAACTAAAATGGTACAATGAATATTCACAGCAGATTTCACAGACTTTTTTATCAACTAAAGAAAAACAAATCTGGCCTGATTACAGGAAAGGTCAATGATTCACCAGAAGCACTGAAATCATCCCCCTGAGAATAAAGAACCATTCCACCTTTTCTAACAATCTGGTCAGAAGCTGTTGGGATTTGTTGCTCTGTCCTCTGTCTCTTCCTCCCTCAGCATGTTTGTACATGAGCACTTGTGTAAATGTGGCTGCTATTTGTGCACAGGTCTATTAGATCAAACATATCAGCCGGGGTCATTACTAATTCTCAGGACGATTTCTCATCCCGGACCTGTTCTAGCATCGGAAGCCACCAAGGTCACAGGATGGGATGCCGAGTGCTTCTCGTGTTACACACAGTCACGTCTGACATAGCAATGAGATAGGCCTGATCATGGTAATTATCATATCACCTTTCAACCAGCAGATATATGGAGCGCCGATAATGTAGCATTAATGGGAAATGCATATGAGGAGTGCAATCGATGGACAAATGACCCATAACGAGGTGCAGGACACTGCAATAAACGCCAACATTTGTATACACCAAATGACTGTGATACCCAAGCTGATTAGGATTAAGTACCTAAATCATATTTCCACTTCAAATTATGGAATGAGCATTCCTGCGTCATTACTTTGGTTATCAAAAAAATAAAAAATAATAATTCAATTAGAACCTAAGAAAAACTGTTGAGCAGGACTAAACCGGACTGGTCAGGGCCACGAACAGATCAACAGTCAAGTGAATCATTTTTATCTATGAAGAAAACAAAGAATCAAAACTCTGATTTTCAACCCCAGAAACAAAGTTACGTAGGTTTAACTTGGTAAGTAACTGTTTAAATAAAGAGAGCTGCACCCCAGAGTGTAAAAACACAAAATCTAGACGAGACACATCAACACTCGCTGTGTTTAGTATGGTCAACATGGAATTTAATAAATCGACGGTTTGATATATACCAGACGTGAACATTATCCTTCAGATATCACTCATAAATCAGTTTGTTCAGGTTTCATTCATTCTGAATACTTTAGTAACCAACAAAGTCTGTAAATCTTCCCATTCATCACATGCTGCTCCATCCAACCACCCTCTTCTTTATGTCTTTATCGGTGTCCAGGCATACTGTCCATCTCCCTCAATCTGTCAGTTAGGCCGTCTCAGGTTGTCTCAACACTGGATGTTTCAACTCTACCTCTCATCCCAACATCAGTAAACCAGCCTGTCTGCCTTCACTCGGCCCCCATTTTCTCCATTCTGTCACTTCTTGACGCCATCCATCAGCACACGCCCCACACCCCGTGTGACAGTCATCTTAAAATATTACTGCTAAAAGTCTACTTCAATTTAATGGATCATAAGGCTGGAGCGTGAATATTTAGTGTGTGTGGCTGCCGCCTGGAGATTTAATCCGGTGCTGCATAATTGATGGAGAGACATCGGAAAACTCACAGATCATTAAATGTGATCGCAGATTTGCCAAACACTTTTCAGAATAGTTTATGCTCAGCGTTCTGTCAGGGCTATATGTTTTGGAAAGAGACAGCCCATGAAAACTGCAGATGATGATGATGATGATGATGCAAACCACACTTTGTGCTTCACCTTTTTCATTCAAACACCTAAACTGACTTATTCAGACAGCAGATTAAAGATACCAGTTGTCAGCAACACAAAACAAAATCTGTAGATACAGTTACATTACAACATTATTATTACATTTAAATGTATTGACTGCTTTTGTGATTTGCATTTTTATTTTTTTTTATTTTAAATAATGACAATACAACTTAATATTTAAATCAAGAGGAGCACTTATACTGAGACTTATTATTTCATAAGTAAAGATAATAGAAAAACTAATTTTATCCCATTACTACTTCACAAAAACGACTTTATTGGGATTTTTTATTAGACTTTATTTAATATTTATCAAACAGTTTGTGTAGCAGCAGCATGTGGTGCGTTTTAGACCAATTTGACTATTTAGTCTCACTTGGAGTCTGTTAATTGAAAACAAAACAGGATTTTGCAACACTTTTGAAACATGTCCGGGTTCTGTTGTTGTCTAGAGTTATAACAAGAAATAATTAAAGTGATTCAATAATTTTTCTCAACAGACAGGCATTGAATTATTTATTGACTGCCGTTACACAAACCGTTTTAATAACTTAACTTATTACTCCCAAATGGAAACTGATTTACAGTGTGTACACAGAAATAATGATCACACACATTAAAATAAACAAAGTGAACCTTCTTCTTTCTCAGAATCATTAACGTAGTAAAATAGATCTGCAACTTCACTCTATTTTCCTGCACGTTCTTTCTGCAGCCATTCAACAAGAATAATTTCAGACCTTGTATTGTACCTGTAATCTATCAGAGCGTCTTAGCAGTTGCCTATTCTTCTGTATCCTGGGTTTTATATTTGTCATTGCCGTAACAGTGAAACATTTAGTCAATTCACTGTTAATCAAACGGCGCAACAACATCTCAGCTTCTCAGTGTGAGGCTTTGCTGCTTGATTATGTTACTGGAAATTAAATACCTTTGATCGTGGACTCCTGGTCGGACAAAACAGGCATCTAAAGTTTAACCATTTCAGATTATTCTCTAAATTTCGCCCTCCCCTGATGTCCTTACCTGGATCTTGATTGGCCAGCTGAAGTTGGACACATAGACGTAGAAGGTGATGTTGTGGTGGAGTCTGAAATTAAACTTCTCACAGGAGAAACTGTCTCTGTGCTCCTTGATATTGGTCCTTGCTATAATGGGCATCTCTTCGCCTGAGATAGTTCCAGCTGTCAGGGACAGATGATAGTGTAAACATAAACAGAGAAGACATTGTATTATTTTACATTTTTTATTAAACATCACCACCACAGTGTTTTACTAGCAGCTCAACTATGTTCAATATTCTTCTAGATCTGTCACTAATCATGAAGCGGAAAAGCACAAACAGTGAACTTAAGTATGTTTACTGTACTTGTGCTGCACAGGCTCCATGTATTATGGGAAACCAGCAGCAGTTTGTGGCTAACAGTTGCTCCTTATTTTCATCAGATTCCTTTCAGGTGAATAATGCCAACAAGGAACCACATGTCCAGTAGCTTGTCAACCAAGAACAGGTACTGCTCAGACGTAAGCTTGAGCTATGTTGTAAATCAATTACCAACTGTATGATACATCTTCATAAAGATTCACTGGAAAGAAAACGTTTGTAAAAACCAATAGATTTACTGGATTATCAAAATTAATATGGAAACAAAGAAAACATGATCCTCATTCATCTGTATTATATTAATCAGCAGTTCAAGTGTCTAAAACTGCAAAGAGCCTTTTACAAAACAACTACCATCACTTGGCTTTGGCACCACCTGTTTATTTTTCTTCCAGATATTCAAGTGTGGATGGCCTCATCGAGTGATAATTTGTGCCAGATTTGGAGAAATTCCCTTGTGTTCCTAAGGCATCGCATTCACAATAAGAACTGGATGAACATAAGGTGACTGTGACCTTGAGATTTGATCAATCATTGAGTTCAAGTTGACATTTGTGCCAAATCTGAAGGAATTCCTTCGAAGCCTTCCTTAGATGTGACGTTCACATGAAATGAGCGGCCAAACGAACGAATGGACGGATGAACGACAACCTGCTAACCATAAAGTGTGTAAGTGTTTGCAAACGTTTTCTTGCCAGTGTGTATGAGAAGAACAACAGCCTTCCTATTCACAACTTCACAGCCACATAAGATCAGCACAATGAGACTTAGAGTGGCCAAGCTGCGTTCAGAGTGAATATCCTTGTAAAGCTATTTTTTACAGAGAAAGTCTTAAGTAAGCAGGTTGAGTGAAAACAGTCTAGATTTTCAAATGTCAAGGTGCACCTTTCATCTCAAACAGGCAAATTAACATTCAGTGGCAAAAGCATTTTCATGACACCTCGCAGTAATTCAGAGCAAGCTTGTAAATTTCTCTCAGCACTGAAGTGGTCTGATTTCAGTATCCTTCAAAGCATTATCAGCAGTTCTGTGTTAATGGCTGAGTCTTTCAGACGTTGTGAATAAAATATTTCCACCTCCGTCTTTATCAGGGCCATTAAACACTCTGTAATAGTCTGCACACAATCACACACACACACACACACACACACGCCCCACAGTCCCAAACTGAAGAGGCACTGGGCCCCAAGACAACACAAGTGTGAAAGCTTTTATCTTAATTGAAATCAGGAGGTAAAATGTATAAAATGCCTTAATTCAAAAATTCAAAACATCTTAAGGACACTTGGCCACGAGTTAAGGACTGCAGGACAGACATCTAAATGACAGCGCTTTGAGACAGGCCAAACAATCAACCACGGCATCAAAATTCAAATTAAATTACAAAAGATAACGCTGAAAGTCAGAAGAAGTGTCATTTCATAAAGACAAGAGAAGATTTCTTTAACTGCCTTTAGTTAAATACTGTATGTTCATGATTAATTAAAAAAAAAAGTTTTATTTTATATGTTTTATTATTACTTAATTTCCCAGTACAATAAATGACAAAGGCCATCAAAGCTCCAACTATGCACCAAGCTATGTACTAATCAAAAAATATGTTCATCTGCAGATGAACCTGTAGTGAAAATACATGTTTCAGCCCTAATGTCCATGGACACAGTCCTGAGAAGAGATCCAACCAAGCCAAATAAAGAAATCACTGTGTGCTAGTGCTACAGAGCTTTTTATAAAACTCTTTATGACAGATAATCAACCAAATGTCACTTTTGATACAAGTATAAATATATAAAAGTGCTATGTACCTGTTGAACTCAGGGACCAAGTGATGTTGAGGTTAAAGTTGTTGGAAGCGTTGATCGACATGTCAAGATTCTTATTTGCCTGCACAAAAGAGAAACACGTGCAATGTTGAGTTATTAGTCTGGAATAACCCAAATATGAGAATCTGAATGTGAAGATGCACACAATGATTAAAGATGCATTTAGACAATACAAAGATGAATATCTTTCCTGGACTGCACATGGTTGTTTAACTAGTTTTCATTCAGGTCTGCTGGTGAAAAAAAAACTTTTTTTTTTAATAATGAATTTACATATCTGTCACTGTCTGACAGCAGATATTCCACATTTACAGAATAAATACTCCAAAATTTAGCTCACATGTTGAATGTCAATCACACACAACAATCCAGGTTGAGCTCTGATCACAGACCCTTATCACCATGTTATCACCATGTCTGTGCCCATTTGACTTTACTAAACTAAATCCAACCTTACAGGAGGGTGCGATGAGTCACATTTAACTAATTCTGCATTTCAGTGAAATCCCATTTAGACGCTAAATGATCTTTAATGAGGCAGCACAACAGTCAGCTTATCAACCTGCCCTATGTGCATGGGTTTACCTGTTCAGGTGTAGCCATGAAGTTGATGGCAGTGTAGTAGCGGTCGTCTTCCTGAAGCAAACTGAAGGTGAACTGGTAATCAATCAACAGATTGTCTAACAGAGAGAGAGACACAGACAGAAACAAGAAGTGAAACAGACCAAATGTGCTCAAACAAACCCATCAAAAGACCAAAAATGTTTCCATCTATTAGCAGTGGAACATTAGTGCTTTATTTGCATAAAAAGTTACCATCAGTTAATGCACTTTGTGATGGATTGTTTCAATAATAATGCAGTTCTAGAGTCGGTTTTCATTTTTGGAGTATTTGACCCTCATCTGCTCTTTTCCCTTCACAAGTCATCTCATAGAATCCTCTATTCCCGCTCATTTTATTGGTCCTGCTCTCAAACACAGATTTATGAAAGTAAAACCATGAGAAACGCTGACCATAAGTCGATATTCAATTATGATGAATAATGTTAAAGTGGTCGAGTTTTGGTCAAAGATCTCAATCCGTGACAAAATAAACACAATGTGTGTAAAAGTCTATACACAACATGAACACAAGTGCTTACAATGAGGACGGTGGATTCTTAGACAAGCAAACAGTTCAATCAATAGAACATGAGTGAGAGTCTAAATAATCATGTTCTCTCAGAGATTTAATCATTTTTCAAAGCAGCTTCTATCGAGTATCTGAAAGCAGCTCTTTGTCAGCGAGACAATGGCCGATGTATGGAGACAATCACAGTGATTCAACATCTGGACAGACAGCAGGAGCCACACTAGGTCACCTTGTCTGCCTGCCTCCCTGACGGAGGGGGGAGTAAAGGAGGGGAGGAACAGTGAGAAACGGTGGAATAAGGAGAGAGAGCGCAGCTACATGGCCATGAGAGGATAATGGGGTGAGGGGATATTTTTTAAGTTAATCAGCGTGACTGCTCAGTGCTAAACCTTCAGGGTATGTGTGTGAGATTTGGATCCAAGGGCAGCCCAGCTTAAAACTCATACATACAAGTATTCTTTTATATTTAGTTGGTAAAAAGTTTGTGTTTCTCGCACTCTGTGACCCATTTTCATAGTTTCAACATCAGTCCAACAAGTTATTGCAATAAATTTTACCCCTATAACGGATTCCGTTTCCAGTGGCCTGTTGACGCTACACAGTTACAGTAAAATATCCTGGCTCTGCTCAGACATTACTCACCAAAACATACTGCAAACCACAACTCAAAGCATCAACTAACTCCGTCTGCAAGAAAAAAGGCACACAAACACACACTCAGTGTTGTATTGCTGCTTACAAGTGGGAAACAGAAGTGTCTTTCTGTCTTGTTGAAGCAAATCAGCCATGGCTCAGCCTGACACAGAGGATGTGCCAGATTTCCACACAAATAAAAGTGCTTCGAAGTTGTGTTTTAATACAAATGCTCCTGAAAAGGAACACTGAGTGCTGTTACAGGTAATCTGTTGCTGTTTGACACTAAATGGCCACAGCCAGTACTCACTGTGATTTTTAACTTGCAGAGCAGAAAAACCTTGTGTCACACACTGTAGAAGAGCCGTTTAGTGATCACCTTCTTCTCAGCTGCACAATCCTGGGGCGTCACCAAGACGAAAGCAAATTATGTTTGACAAACACCCTTGTTTTGTTCAGCCTTCATGGCAACTTAGCCCGAACAGCAGATATCATCAGATCAAAGACAATATTTTTTCTTAACAGCTCTCTTTTCCTCCCTTCCTCCTAGGCAGGCGTGCTCCGCTGCTGCTCAGTTGTTTATCCCATAAGGGTCGTCAGAACAACTTTAGAGTATTTGGATTTTTTATGCTGTGTGTGTGCATAAATATTCATATTTGTGTGTTTGCATGCACAGTACACTTGTGTATCTACCCCGTCAATGAATCAGGTATGTACATGTGTGTTTGGGTGGCTGCATACACCCTCTGTGTCTGTGTCTGTGTGTATTTACAGGTGTTTACATATCTACATCGTTAAACACACACACACACACACAAAAACAAATTACACTGGTCCCTCTGTGCGTTTCCAATATGTTTGAATTCAAAGCTGGTAGGAACAAGAGCATCAGCAAGGTTTAAAAGTTCATCTAAGCTAATTACAAATCCCATCTGAGAAATCTGACAGCAGTTTCACTTAGGCAGTCTCAATTATCCACGAACATGTGCAAATTCTCACTCCGGATAAATCGTATCAAGGTATCGCTTGCTGTATTAACAATCCCCAGAAGAACTGAAATACAAATAGTTCACGCCAATTCAGGCATCAATCAGATTCACAGATGAGTGATCTTATTACCATAATGTGTAAGCTGATTCAGCCTATATGAAACAAAACACTGAGGGAGAAAGAGGAAGGCAGAAAAGGAAGCCCTCACCCAGAACACAATCTGATATTACAGCAGACTGCTTCAAATTGAAATACAAGCATGAATTCACCTACAATGTCAGTTTGTAAGAATCTCTCGCTGAGGTTTCATTTAATGCTTGTTAACAACTCATTATTTTCCATTTGTAACACCTGCCTGATGCAGTGCAGGGCAGACATTACAGCATCGCCTCACTGAGAAAATGGGGTACAGCCAGAGGCATATATACAAGAGAATACACAACATGAATTCAATATCAGACCCAAGTGGAGGTCAAGGTAACCTGGAGGTAAAGTGTGCAAGAGACCAGGGGCCTTCTTCACAAAGCGTCTTAGTGAGAAAACTCTGAGAAAGTTCCCACAATTATGGTGGTTTTTAGGAATTTCCTTCAACAGTTAAGACTAGTAAAGAGAAAAGTGATTTACAAAGCATCTCAGAGTAGATCGGAGGACTTTCAAGAAGCTTGAGAGTTTATTAAGGAGAAGAATGAAATGGTGGGAAGACAGAGATAAAAAGAAGTGGCAACACTAGAGCAGGGTTCATTTTTGTCTGTTGTCACAGTTTATTATTACGTCCACACCTTGCAAAGCAGGGACACACAGCTGCATCACTGCACCATCAGAAGCTGAAGGAATTTTTTTCAAAAGAACGAAGGTGATAGCATTAATGTAGAAATCGTTTCCAGTGCGGACTTCATGGACTACACATTAACAGTCCCATTAGTTCTCACAGTATCAATCACAAAATCCAAGAAACCATTTCACTTAACTACAAAATATTCTCTAACCAATCACAGCTTTTAAAACATACCACTTCACTTTCTTGCTCAGGGTTGTAATGAGCGGTTTCCTAAATCACTCCTAGGACTCTTTGCTGGGACGTTTTTGGTCTCAGTTAAAAGCTCTCAGAGAATATTTTAAGAATGTTTAGTAGAAGCTCAACATTAAATGAAAACTTCTAGGAAACCAAGTAGAATCAAGTCACTATTAATGTTTCTCCTGTTCACATTACCGCTTCTTGATACAGTCTCAATGCAAAGTGAAATTAAATTTAAATTTATTAAAGGACTGTGACACTAAACTGCATTACAGCAAAGAAACTTGGTATTTTTCTGGCACATTTTAACAGCTAATTTCTGTATTTCTGGTGTTTTCTCTAAAATGGTGCATACTGTATTAACATTTATCAAACTCTTGAGATGTACTCAAACTGATCTAAAAGCAGTCAGAATATTTAATAGTCTGTCAAGTGTAACTACTGGATCGTAAAAAGGGTTTTTGGCCTGATAGGACCAATTAATCCACGCTGGATAGGCGTCCAGACGGACCGCCTGTCAGCAAATGTTGAGGCACCTTGGATTGATGCCAGATCGTGGTCTGATGAACGCCCTTAGGCGAGGAACGATGTTAACTACTATCACTGCCATGCAACTATTCTAAAGTGAATATACACAGAACTCTAGAAATTAGTGATTGGACAAATGAACCCTCTTCATTTGTCTCTACCTTGTTGGACATGATGACATTGTTCAATCCTATTTTTTAATGCCTTCTATCACTAATTGTCCTTTAATACAAATTCGAGACTGTCTGTAAATATAAGAACTTCTTTCCTTTTGATTAAGCTTTCCCAGCAGGCCTGAGGGCAGTAAGCAGCACTGACTGTGACTGGTGTTAGCCAGTAATTCAACCAAATGCTGGTCTTTCCAGTGGAAGTGGTGGGACACTTGGTGGCCATCCTTAATTAGACATTGCTTGTAGCTGACTGTGATGAATTATGACAGTGGTTCATTAAAGCATTGTCCTAGTGATGGCTGCTCATAAATGTTAGCCTGACTGGGGGCGAACTCATTAAACTGCGCAGTTGCTTTTCATCAATTGACTGGTGGTTCAATATGACAGTGTTAACTGAACCAAAGCATCAGTCTCTGTTCATCCTCGAGTGAGATGAGGACCACTGTCGTCAGTAGCTGGACACATACTTATCAGAGTGATGAAAACATTGCACCATGAATAAGTCTATAACTACAGCTCTGGAAGACACCAACACCACGAAGAAAACATTTCTGAATGTGACACGGCTTCATGCTGTATTTTTGTTCAGTTACTGCTGATTTGTGGCCACCTTGGGTATGTCTTCTGCTTTTTAATAATATAAATGGTATGTTTTGCAACATGTAATCTTTCTTTGAAATATCAGAATCTTATGAGTAACAGCAAAAGTTCATGTTCAGTGACTCTTAAAACTGACTTTCAAACAGTACTTAGGCAGATAGAGAGAGAGGTGGGAGTAGACTGCTAAATGTGTCTGATTCAGACCAGATGTCATGGGGGCCGAACTTATGATATTCAGCTGTTTAACCTTAAGTGGTTGTTTGGTTTAGATAATGCTGTTCTTCTCACTTTAAGGAGCTCTTTCCTGGAATTTTGCTGCTCTCAAAGTGTTTTGTTTCAGGGCTGCAGCTCTCTGAAGCAGCACTTACTGCTACATGGATGGAAGTAATCCACCCTCTCGTACCATAGGCCACAGCGAAATATTACTTTAAATGGAACATACAACATAAACTTAGAAACTTTGACCCTGAGAGAACTAGAGCTGAACCTGCAGCTCAACCTGAAGAGAGCACCTCTGTCACACCATCATCACAAGATGCCACAGACAAACTACACTTGGTTATATAATGTCTTGAACTGTGGAGACGGTGACTACTAAAATGATCACCCCACCAGAGTGGTTTCACCCTGAGGAGTCTAGAAAACATGAATTCTGCTTGAATTTGGGAGTGTATGTAATAGAACAAGTAGAACAATATGAAGACACAGGCGCTGCATAACCACTATTGAGAACAGCGCTGCCTGTCATATACTCCTAATTTTATATGACAGAGATAAAGCTTTTTTATCAGCACCTTCCTTCCAATGACATTTAAGGCTAATATTGACCACAAGCACAGTTGTGGCTGCTTTCCTTAGAATACGAGGAAATGGACGGCTTTAAATGTGCAATTTATACACAGCCACTCCACATGTATGAGAGAAAGGGTCTTGTGTGTATTCATGTGTGTTTGGCTGTGTGTGCTTGAGCTTATTCAAACAAAGCTAACCCCATTTTATAGACAGCAGGACAGATAATGTTGCATTAATGACATGACATAATGAAGTAAAATACATCTCAAAAAACACACACCACTTCATCTGCAGCCATAGTGATATGAAAGAACTGTGTAGCCCCAGACTTTAAACAGCCATTAAATCACTGCTTGTCTGACTATATGCGTGTCTATTGTTAAAAGCCCTTCACAATACTGGGAAAGGGCATTGCATTGGTGCCATCTAGTGCTTTCAAACCTCAGGCCTGACACCAGCAGACAGAGTACAACCACACCATCCATGGATTGCTGAAGACTTCACTATCACAAAAGGAACAATGATTTTCTACAGATGATAGGACAGCTTTAAAACTTATATTTCTGATTTTTACAGGAAGTTGTTTACATTCCCGAGTAGATTAACAGTTAAAAACCATTAATAGAACCGAAACTTTTCTGAAAAGGGGAGTTTTGTCTTGATTTTCTGATTTGGTAACAGATTAATATGGAAGTTTTGCAGGAATAAAGGTGAAACTATGAGAGCATCTTATCTTATTTTCTTTGAGGTGACCAGTGCGATCTATGGCGTGACCTCACTGATTGCTATGCTCCTTCACTGAAAATAATAATAGCCCCACTCAAACTAGAAGACTACTGAGATTGGCAATGTTTTAGCTTTATTATTGTGCGTTATAATATAAAAACTAATGGTAGCAATGCATAGATGGAGTGAATTTTTGTGTGTATGTGTGAAGAGAGCTGTTGAGTGGGTGTCTGTGCGCTTTTGTGTACCACAAAACATCTGTTTTGACTACAGCATTCCTCCTTCACTTGCCCTTTAAAAGGAAAACCAGCAATTTGCTGCAAATGAGAAGGGTCAATATGATCCCTGCCAGCATCTGGAAATAGTAAAACAGACTCAGGAAAGCGAACAGAAACACTTTCACTCTTCTATATCCATCCTTCTCTCAAAAGTAGAAAGATCTTTGTAATCAGATTGTGCTGTCATACCAGATCTGAATGATTAACAGGGATCCATCAGAAAAATGCTGCCACTTCTTATTTATAAGCTTAAAATGACAATGTTCATAAAATGGACATACAAATTGTTTCTGACATTTACTTTCAAACTCAACACTGTCCTCTCTCAGAGGCACGATATTAATATTAGGACAACACGACCTATTAGAAAGGACCTACTGACCCAATCACAAAATGTAGCACTGTAGTACATGGAAAGAATCCATAATCATACTATATACATGAAGAATCAGATCAGAAAGCAAAAAGCAGATATTACTGTGTAATATTTAGGTTTGTCCCTTTTCTTGCTCAGTAGTTTCAAGCATGTTGCACTGCTTTACCAAAATAGGGCTAAATATTGGGCTCTGGTGTCATACCCTCGTCAGAGTTCCTAAATTGTCCCTAACATAGTTTTTATGGATACAATTTGGCACAAATGAGTGTTCAGAACACTCAGAGTTTATAGATCAACAACACAAATACTGATAACACTACAGGAAGAGCAAAAGGTCTCTATGGATTTTTCCACCATGGACATTTGTTACCAATGAAACTGACTTCAACAATGCAGAGAAATGCTTTATCTAATGTGGGCTGGTGTTTGTTACTCTCTGTCAAATATGTGGAACATAACAATCTGCACAAGTTGAGCAATCTGCTAGCATATTTTTTCATACTGTCATTAATATGATCACAAATAGAGCTATGGCAGCTGTGCCGTGAAAACTGCTATATTGACAGACCACACAGGGATTGGGGTATTTTTGTGCATTTTATCAATCAAAGTTGTTACAATAAATATATATACACATTTTTGTGTCTCTCTAATTACACGCATGAAAACCAGTTCTGAGCTCCACAAATAAAAACTAATTTTAAGTCAACAGGCTTCAGATTGACACAGGAGAAACAGGCGTCACAATTAACTATGGATCATCGCTGTGACTAGAATCCAGATGTGTGTATTTCTTAGTGATGGAAAGGGAAGGCAAACAGGCTGCTTTAAACTCACAGTCACTAGTAAACCAATTACTAAGTAAGTTCATCCAAAGTTGATTTGCAGTCCAGAAGTCCCATAGCCAGTTTAACTCCATGGACGTTAGCATTAATTGTTAGCATCTGCTTTCTGGGTACCTCCATTCCTGGCATAAAGACTGGCACAGTATACAAGGACAAACAAGCTGTGTGTGTGTGTGTGCAGGCTGGAAAGGTAAGGGAGACCCAGGTGTAAAGGCAGCAGGGTACTTACAATAACATGTTCCTCGGAGTGGGTTACCAAGGTAACGGTTCTCTGAGTCACATCTGGAATGACACAGGAGAGGAGACAGAGGTAGACAGGAAAGAGAAAGAAAGAAATAATAAAAGCATTAGTATTCAACAAGGGCTGAGTTTTTACAAAGACACATTTTTGTATTAAAGTGTGCGTCAGATGGGCCCTTGCTGCAGGTATCATCTTCCCCCAGCGCTTTGCACGGTGATTTCCCCTGACAGTCCTGTCTAGCTGTAGGTGCTCTCTTTTTCCCAGGTGCCCAAAAACACACACAAAACACAGACACATAATTATCAAACTGAGCCATAGTGTGAGTGAAAAGAAAAATAAAGCTCATAGACACTTAAAAATCTGAGGTATATCCTGAAGGACTCAAAGTTCAAAAACAGATTTCCATGCATCTGTGAGAGAACTGCACAGTCACCATCTCAAATTTCTTAAGCTAAAAAGTGTTGAATGTAAAACAGTCTCTGCTTGTAAACTTGGTTGGTGGCATTTAAAAGATCCAAGCTGCACTTTTAAGAATGATTTACCAAACCTCATGGTAGCAAACAACTACACTATACTACACTGGAGCCATACTATGAGCAGGCAACAGGTAAACAAGAAGTAGGATATTTAAGCACGATGTGAACAAACTATGAATATGGATATTTATAGGGAAGTATTACTTTCTGCTTTTGTAATAAATATGTTTATTTCTCTCTTTGGGTTTACATTAATCTGTGTTAACTTATTACAAATAGGAAACATACGTAATATAAATCAGTAAAAACTTGTCAAACATGAACCAACTCAGCTTCTTATTTTGACATTTCAGCCACTTCTCTGTGATTCACTGTGACCACATAGATGCTGACTACCATTTGAATAGGCACAGATTTGTTGATGGACAGTAATTGGCTGTGGTTTAAAACTGTGACCTTTAGGTTAAGGCACAGTCTCTAATGACCAGAAAGCTCGGCAGCAACACAATTAGGTAAAAAACTAAAGGACTTTCCTAGTAGAAATGTAATGAACTTTTTAAACCACATAATGGGATTTGCATGGGTTTCAAAGGGTCCATGGTCCAGGATCTTAAGGGTTCTTAAAGATAATGTAAATTTAAACACCCAGTTAATGTAATTAAAGAAAGAGTTTTTTGAGTAACATTAAAAAATGATGTGCATTTTTTGAGTCCATTAAAATGTCAAGATGGATGTCATAGTTCAGATGACAGATAGGAAAATGATTGCCTGGCAGTGGAGAACAAAAGCCAGAGTTATTAAACTTCCACTGCAAATGAAAAAGAAATGTTAAAAATCTGATTTGAGGACTAAATGCTATTGTTTTTTGTTATTATAATGTCAAGGCTTTCAATGTGCCATTAAAGAGCTTAAAAACAACAATCATGTGTACACATGTGAGCGCTCTAAATGACGTTCATCTGGAAAACTTGGAAAGCAAACTGAAGTGTTTATTGACATTGCAGAGGTTTGACAAAATTCTGGATCATGGCCATTTAGAAAAAACCTTGCTGGTTATCAAATCCATGTGCAGCTCTTTGACAAGCTTTACTAAATGTGGGTATTAAAAAAAGAAAATGCTCTACGCACAGTCTGCACACTGTTTGACAGGCTATCAAAGGAAGAATGGAAGAACTCAGAAAGACAGGGCGAAGGAAGCTGGGTAGAAAACAGAGCATAAAAAAGCACATACAGGAAAAGAATGACAGAGGAAAAAAGAAGAATAAGTGGATGAAAACAAGAGGGCAGGTGAGGTTTACAGCCAAGTGTTTGTGAATTCTCTTGTTGAGTTGCAGCAGGTCACAGAGCAGTGATGGATACTGAATATTTCATTCTTCTATAAACCCTGGCCAAGGACGAGGTCTTAAAACCATGGCAGCCTCACAGAGCTTCCATCCTGAATCAAGAGCCGGGAACAACAATAAAACAAAGAAACACAGAGAGAGACGCCTTTTCTCTAATAGTTTTCCACAGCAGTCTGGTATTCTCTAGAAAACATCAACCATTAACGTGAGATTTCAGCTAAACTACCGTTTGGTCCGGAACAAGCTTACTGTGTATTGTGCTAGCAGCACTCATTAATGGTTGTGTTACGGCACCGACACAGAAACATTGACAGCAAAGGCAGATACAAATCAAACAAAATCAGTATCTGTATGTACTGCATCAAATCTACCAAAAGTGATAAACATACGTTTTTACAGTAAACACAGTTGGCCAAAGGAAAGCAGAACAATTGCCGACAGAGATAGAGACAATCAAGTATCAAGTAAAGAAATCACAAGTATCAAACCAACTAACAAGTACCGCCTGCATATATAAGAGAGCGCCATTATTCATTATTCTGAAAACTATTAAAAACACCACAGACACACAGTTAACACTGGGTGATTGTTGCTTCATCCCAAGAAAGAGATTTAGTGGAAAACAAAAAATAAAAAAGGACAAAGAATACATATGGTTTACTAAATATGATAAAGAGTCATTCTGCAAGGTAACCACCACCCCTCCTAATTGTAAAAACAAAAGACAGAACAAGAAACAAAGGTGGACTGTCCTTTAAAAGTGGCGAAGTGAAGCATAAGAGGGGATGAAAGAGGCTTATTAAACAAACAGTTTGGCATCCAGAGAAGAGACTTTGAGAGAGAGCAGCAGGATCTCAAGAGAACTCTGATTTTAAAAGCTTTGGAGTCGCTCCCACTCGACTGCCACAGAGGAGCATGTTGAGGACTAAGCCCTATTTCAGCACAAGAAGATTTACTGTGATAAATGTGATGTCATAAATTGCCTAGGGCCCTTTTTGAAGCCAAATATGATCTAAACAATACTTCTATCAGATATTTTAATTCACTAACCACTTTCCCCCCTTTAAGCTGTAGTTATATTTCATAATATTAGACCAACATTGGCTCTCCCACCCCTCAGAGGAGGCTAAACATCAGGTTCAGCTACTGGTCAGGACGAATGAGAAAGATTCAGCATTTGAGAATATTTCAGCAGGATCAGCTGAAGCCTGAACCTGGAGCACTCCACCTACATCTCTTCTCCTAGCTTGTGTAGGTTTAACCATCAGAACGCCTTGACGGGCACCATCTCAACTTATTTATCAAACAAGTACTTTTGTTACACCTACACCTCTTCTCTCTACCTTTGTAGATGTATGTTCCCACTGTGCAGTTGCTGGCCAAACCAACCTGCCCAGTGTTTCAACAGCTGCTACTTGTTCTTCTCTGCTCTGTCCACTCACCCAGCCAGATAAGGCAGATGGCCGCCCACCCTGATCTTGGTTCTGCTGGAGGTTTCTTTCCTTAAAGTGAGTTTTTCCTCTCCTTTCCTCACCTATTGCTTGCTCAAGGGGGGGTTTGTTGGGTTTTCTATTTAATTCTATATAGCTGTGCTGTTATATTGTGTATAACAAGAGACACCAGATGGATAAAGACACAAAACCTACAGAGAAAGAAAGTCAAGAGTTTATCAAGAAAGCAAAATGAGACATTCTTCTGATCTCCACCCAGTGTAGCAGCTTTTCACTTACTGTAGACAAGACTGAAGTCAGGAAGACACAGAAACACAGTAAGGGCCTAGCAAGGAAGAAATTCAGCATTTGGTCATGTCCATGGGTCCCAGACTTCAGGCAGTGATTCGCTGTACACTATGAAATGTTCCTTAGGTTTGTATATCTGTCAGTATTTAGGAACTGGTACAGCTGTTACCCAGACAGGTAGCTCCGACGGTGACAGGCGTTACAGGTGCTGGAATATTACCTGTACCATAGCTACAGATACTCTGTAAAATCCATTTGCTCACCTGTTGTCACCTTTCTGTTTCAGTGAGGTTATAACAAGCTATTTGAATCTAACCTGGTAGACTTATTGTTACTGAGCAAGCGTGTCGACCTGTGTCTACTCTTCATTTTCTCTGTATCCTTTTGCATTGTCTGGCAGACTGACTGTGTGGATTTAACTTTAATTGGCCTCCTCTCCTAATGTAGAGAACTACACTAATTGACTGTTAATTTAAATTTTTTCGCTGTACTTGACTGTGGATAGAGTATAAATGCTTGTTAACATTTTTCATTATGAATGTTAAATAGTTTAATGTGGTACGTAGTTTTTATGTACTACTAACTGCAGTGATTAATTTTTGCTTTAGCTTATAAAACAACAAATACAAAGTGCTATTATGACACATACATGTACAGCACACAAACAAAATCATTATCAATGTGACCTTTAATGCCCAATTTGTTTCTT
The DNA here is from genome assembly GCF_900324465.2 of Anabas testudineus. Classification (NCBI taxonomy): domain Eukaryota; kingdom Metazoa; phylum Chordata; class Actinopteri; order Anabantiformes; family Anabantidae; genus Anabas; species Anabas testudineus. The sequence goes on from NC_046624.1 coordinate 19,723,141, forward strand.
TGCAAAGGATTTACATGGACATCGGCCATGTCACTTTTATGTCTGCCTTTGCTTGTGTGGATGAGTCAGAGTGTGTTTTAAGTGATGAGGCAGTCCAGTCCTGTGTGGCCCTTATCTTGTCCCCATTAGGCTGTTGTAAGCAGCTTAAATGACTGTCCCCATTTTGTTGAAGCTCTGCGTCCAGGACTTTAGTGTCCCCCCAGAGAGAGAGTAGCTCATCCTCGCCCCCTACTTAGCCTCTTCAAAGTCTGCTTACACCTCTTCTCTGTGGCTCTTCAGGTTGGATTTTCCATGTGTAACTGTAGAAACCTATATTTAGATGGTGTTAGTCTCAGGACATGGTCAGACAGTACTAGAAACTAGTCATCTTTCCAGATACGTTTTTGCTTTGGTAATATTTTTTCTTTTTTGTATAAACTGTTCTATACAGTAATGCTCGAATGTTATATTCAAGTTTTTGGTTTTTGCATAAATATGGCCCCAAACCTAACCCCAACCCTAAACCTTAGTATTTCACTGTGGAAATGATCCAATCTGAAATATGAGTGGATGTCAGGGATTGTGAATGACAACACAAATTGTGAGAAAGTGGAACAATGATCATCACACCTAACAGACACGTTACTTCTGACTCTGAGAATATACACCATCTCTCACACACACCAATACGCACCTACACACTTTTCGTAACCTGGGGGGCGCCTACTATCCACCTGAGGGAAATTGCTCGTTCATAATCAAACTACAAACAAATGGCGCTCTACTTGGTGCACCATTCTGAAGTGACTCAAGCTAAACAAAGCCTTGTGACTGAGAGACATTACATTTAGAAAGAGACAGAAGAGCAGGAGGCCGTCAGAGCAAATCAAAGGTGAAAGCGACTGAAGCACACCGACTTAGAGATGAACAAGTACATCTGTGCTTTCAGCCTGTAAAGAGCATCCAAGAGAATAATAAATATAAGTATGTACTGAAAAGAAATATTGTGCTTAAAATCTCCAAGTAAACAGAAGTACTGAGGCTGTATGGCCAATCAAACATGTATTCATACTCAAGAGATGCTATTTTAAAAACAAGATAATCAGACTTGAATACCAATGTGTTTCACTTTATTTACTCTGACATGCTGCACACTGATATCACCCATTTTCTGTTAGTTGCTTAGCATTAATCAAATGTACTCACCAATCAATTTAAAATGTCTGGCACCAAGCAAATTAATTGTCTCAGCTTTGACACAATTAGGGGTAAAAAAAAAATGTTTGCTCCACAAAATTAAAATTTTTTAACTGCAACAAATCGAGGAATTTAAGAAATACTTTGTAGGATTAACTCTAAAGTCGTGACTGAGTCCAACACTTGTACGTCCAGGCAACTATGTGCAGATGGACATGTGTTTGTGCACATGTCCAATCACGTTGAGAGTAGAAATACACTGATTAAACCTGAGGTTGAACATGTGGAGAGAATCTTGTAGTGCGAGTGTTAGGGGCAGGTTATCTGGCCTGCAGTTTGAGTCACGTTAGGTTCAGAACGGTGAGGTTAGCAAAAGGCTATAAGTGGCTCGGGTCAAAGTTTAACGTAAGGGTTAGAACATGCAGATCAGTGGAAAGTATACTGGCATTCAACAGGTGAGTGTCAGTGTGGCTACAATATTTATTCCACCAACCTTCAGTATCAACATACCTAAAACAAAAGGCACCTGAGAAATGCATAGTACCATATATATTTGCTATCAACGATAACAGCAAAATCTGTGTGGCAGTTTATTGTTCATATGCTCTGTGAATTTAAGAAACCATTAAACACATCTGTAACACAGTGAACTGTGACAATGCTGTCTCCAGAGCCACAAACATCATGACAGCAACTACAGATCACATCTCACACTTAATAAACCCCAACAACTTTACTCCCTATCACATAAAACAAAAGCTTACATGCACAAGGTACATGTATGAATCCTATACCAATGATTCCTGCATCAGACATATGTCCTCACAAGCATAGTATTTGAACAAAATTTGTCCACCCAAGGAAATAGAGACATGAGCGCACAGAAACACACACACTCACTCTTGTCTAGTAGATTTATAGATGCAGCAATTTTAAGTCTGTCTCCATGGTGCACTGGTCTGCCAAGCAATTTAGGATATTGTACTGCTGCAGCAATCAAGTGTGGCGCAGTCAGGGGAAACACACACACACACACACACACACACACACACACACACACACACACACACACACACACACACACACACACACACACACACACACACACACACACACTATACACACAAACATTTGTTCAACTGTCTTGATAACGAAAAACAAATGACCAAAGTCTTTCTTTTATTTAAAACCGTTATCATAATTAAAATGTATCTATGAATATTACAGACAGTGGCTGTGTTCATCGTTTAGTGTACATTACATAGGGACTGGTGAACAAGATGTCATGGTGTTTACCGTGACATCAAGGAAAAATCTATGAAACAATGAGATTACTTTAGATACTAACTGGCAGCACAACATGGCAGCTTCCATGAAAAGGGCCCCCCTCCCTATGTAGATATAACAGTTATACTAAGTAAAAGAAACTAATGATTTTTACAGTCAGATGATTACACACTAAATACTATTTTATTATTATTTTCCTTTTCTGCAAACAGATTCCTTTATATCCTAAACACTGCACCTTTAAACCACTGTTTAATGATAATTTACTCACAGCTGACACTGGTCTCCCTTGATGCCCTTGGTGGTACAGAAGCATTTCCCCGTGTTGATGTGGCACACGTTAGCATGGCTGTTACACTTACACACTGTGGACAAAAAGGTGGAAGGGGGGATGGGATGGAAAGAGGGAGAAATAGATATGTTAGGATTTTATTTTAAAAAATACTAAAACCTGCATAAAAACATTCAACAACAGCAGCAGACAGAGACACTGGAAGAAGGAATAGGAAACAGAGTCTCTAATTTTCTCAGAAACAAAGCATCCTGCGTCTAAAATCACTCTTGCTTTGCACTAACCAGTGTTAAGTTTCACTAAACAGGGTGTCACCACAAAAAATGTATTCATTTAGTTTTAAGGAAACTTTACATAAGTCAGTTTACTATTGATCAATCTGTCTAAAAGGTCTGCATGTTGGCCCACGTGTCACGTAAGCTATATTGAAGCACATTTTTAGGCTTCAAGTCTTTTTTCCTGCGTTTACCCACAGTGACTGTGTATTGGGCTCCTGGCACGTCCACAACACAGCCGACCTACACTTTACACCTACGCTACAGACAAACGCATAACCACAAGTGCTACTGTTGCTCTGCTAACATGCTGCTTAAACTACGAGTTCTGTGTAGACGTGGTGTAAGATGCCGATGTCTCCTGAATATTTATCGGTCTCCACAAAGGTTGGCCTGAGCATCACCTTAGGCTTCAATTACCAAATGTACAAATATTTTGCTTATTTTTCTTAACCAACCAACAACACTTCATTTCTTTTGTCATTTAGGGGAAGCAGAAGCAAACTGAATAACAAGGACAACAGTCCTTTTGGTGGTATTAGTGTTCAAATGCTGGATGTCAGGTCCAATTGTGTCTCTTAACTCAATGCTATGAGAAGCACAAGTGAACCCAGAGAAAGCTGAAATGAACTATAAATGTTTAGAAAGCTGAGGGTGGCTGCAGATTTATGTGATAATTCTCTGTAGGTTCATTACTATAAGCTGCCTCTATCGCAGAGATTCATTTGATCAATTCATGGCCATTATTAAAAAATACTGATGGCAGGTCTCTTGGCCTTCAATGTAAACTGGTTAATTGGGTGCGGTGTAAAAAAGCCTTTAGGCACTTAGAAAACAACAGTCATGATGAAAAGGGAACTCAGAACATCTGCTTATGCAAATACTTAATGCTTAAGCCAAAATATGATATTGGTTGTACACCAGAGAAAGCAAATTAAGCTATTAATGTAAAAAGCTGTTTTGTCCAGTTTTGATTAGAGCAATGCAAGTTAGAGCTGTTTTTAGGTGACACTTATCTTTTTAATCGTTCTGTTATGTAAAAGCAAGACCATGATGCAGCCGGATGATTCACATGGAGCCGAGCCTGTAATTTAGACACTAAATCACTTCTGCATGGGGCGACTAATGGCAGACAAACAAGAACGTTCTGCATACCCTTGTGTTGTGTGTATGCACACACACAACACAAGGTCTGAACTGACTTTGTGTTTTTTTTCTTATTCTTTCCAATTGGCACAGAGACAGGCCCTGTAATAAAACAGTGGTGTGTTCAGGTCAAGGTAAAGCCAAGGCATTGACAGATAATGGGAGGAAAACAACCTCTTCCATCCTTTCTCCTCCTCTGCCTGGGAAGACGGCCTTATTTGATCGCTTACAAAATACAAAAACAAGGTAGCAGCCATAGACGTCGCTTTAAATATTCACATTTTATAGCTGTGGGGCATTTAAATGTCAGTGGGCTGAAAGTTGAATTGACATTCTTAAACTTGAAAAATAGAGATGTTGACATTGGAGGCGGCAACAATAACAAAATACAATTTCAATCTATTACTTTAAATTACATTGACCCATCACAAAAAAGAAAACCTTTTCAGAGATGCACACTGAACTGCGAGAGCTTGGAGATAAGAGTCTTAACAAAAAGTGGCTTTTAGACAAATCACAGGTGTGTTGATGCAGGCTCAGGTCACCCTGCTGTTCATACAATATTGATTTAGTAGGCAGTCAACAAAGGCATACAAAGGACACAGTTAGGAGGCAGAAATTCACATCCATACATTTTAACAAAGAAAACAATAAAAGATATAATGAGAGTAAAGTAAAGTTAAGAAAATAAGAAAGAAAGAGGCTGAGCCTGAGAAAGTTCATGGCTTAGTGTCTTAGTTTTCAGGATGAACTGAGTTTCACAAACAGGACACAACACAAGAAGGAAATGGACTGCTCTCAGTTTCCACTAGCTAATTGTAATCTGGGAGTCCAAATTATAGGTTCACTTAAGACACTTGAACAGAAAGTGAGACTAGATAGTACCCCAATTTTGATTATTTCAGATCTCATGGTGCCACTTTTAATTCTGTGAAAGAGATTTGCATTAACTTTATTCCTCTCTTCAAACAAACATGAAACCACTGTAATCCCCTAAGCAGTAAACAACATCCTGCTTCCAGCAGAGCAGTCCCAGTACAGACCAACTCCCTGCTCTGTACACTCAGATGAGTTTTTGGGAAGTTACTCTAAGATTTAATCTCCAGTTTTATACAAGTGTTTTAACTGCGTTAAACTTGTTTTTCAAGAGCTAAATGTCTTCTTCTGTTCATGTACTAAGCTTGGTGTCAATTATTTTGTTTCATTCAGCAGCTACACAGCATTAATAGTTTCCTACTATAAAAATGTGTAATGGATTTGAAGAACCGCTGTTGTGCATCTTAATTTGAACTGCCACATGCCCAAATCAGAGTTTGTCAAATGTGTGATTAAGTTAACAACAAGATTTACAAACTACAAAGTACTAAGTGACTATTCAATTTCTCTCTTTTATTCTAAGTTATATTTCTTTGATTTTAGACTGGATAATACTTTTTAGTTGTCCCGTCACTGCACATTCTAAAGCTACAACCAGCTGCGTGTTTCTATTTATTGAAATCATATATTGTAAATATATAACAATCATGATTGCAGCTCAATACAAGAATCAGTGATTGCTTCAGGCAGAAAAAACTGTGTACTGCTGTATACTGCAAATATTGCTAAGCTGCTGTTTTCCTTTGGGCAAATTTGTATTTTCTTTTAACCAAATCTGTCTGAACTGCTGTGGCTATGACCTATGACATATTTATGTACTGCATTTAATGATAACACTGCCCTAAATCTTCTCTGGCTCAGGGTGAATATCAAGACTGCACATAATTCCTATAATACTTAATACTAATACTAAATCAAACTTAATGAAGATCTGTGTTGAAAACTGGTAAATGGATATAATCACATTGGTATACACTTTGGAACCATCTGCATTATAACCTTTATAATATTAATTAGTTCAGTCAGTCTTTCCCACTAAACATGGAAACCTTTCATGTAAAACAAACACTTGATTGATCCAAACAGTCTGTATTCGAGAGCTTAGAAGAAGTGAACTCAATTCTGTCAGAGAGAGCAAGTAGATGTGAAAGGTGGAAGAAGCAGGGGAATCATAAAGAAGAAGGAAGTGAATGAAATGGACAGAGGAGAAAGCACATCACGCACCACACTTGCTGACAACACAGAAATAAACTGCAATAAAAAGAAACCTGATCTCTTAGCAAAAAAGGCTGATTTGATATAAATCATATCGCATGACTTGTGCAAATCCCCTGAAGAGAGTACAATTTTTCACCCCACTGCCTCTGCATGTACACACAATACAAAAGACGCCTGTTGTCAGGATGTTTGAATGTGTGTGTAGGCGGAAAAGCGTCCGTCTCTGTGCAAGTGTATGTGTTTGTCTTTCTATCCGTGTGTCTACGTGAGTCAGAGACAGGTAGAGATGAGGAAATAAGTAAGAAAACAGCAAATAGTCCTCGCTGAAGCTCTTATCTGTTTCTACCGTCAGCTCTCACTTAGTCCCAAGGGGTGTGCAGTTATGAAACTCAAGATAACTCAATGGGGTGTGGGTTGGGGTGTATCAAGGGCCTTTGTGGTTCTAAGCATTACTCTAAAGGTCTTTTGTGCAGTTAGACTTGACAGCAAGTGAACCCAGAACCACCCACATGACTTTTGAGTCCTCCTGTGCTGCTACCTAATATCCCTCAATGTAAAATACATATTTTCATTCAGTAGATTTTTGTTATTTTTAGTCATCTTTTGTTCTTGTTTCCTTCAAAGTCATGTGTCATTGTTAAAAAAAAATAATAATCAAATGGTGTCAACAGGAGCTGTGTTAATTTAAAATAATAAAAAAAATAGTAATCAACAATTTACCTCCATTGTAATTTTCAATAAACGGAGGTTGCTGCAATATGACTGCTCAAACAATATACCTTCAGAGGCAATTAGGCAAACAAAGGGTCCACCAATCAAGCCAAGACCAGTGGCGTCTCTTCTCATTACCACAGTAAACAACTTCTGTATTAATGCATTGTACCCATTCATTATAGCAATTTTTTTATAGTACAGCTACGATTATAGGGCCGTGTTTAAGTGATTATTTTGTTTTTTCACTTTTTTTTAAGACATGGAAAATCAGATTGAGAGAAGTTATAAAAATAACTATAAAATGGAAACATGTCAACATTTGTCAGTGTTTTTTTTTATTTTTTATTTAATCACTTCATGTTGCACAATAAGTATCTTATTCACTTTTGAGTATGTTTAATCCATTTGAAATTTCTTCCGAATCTCTAGATTGAAAGACAATGAAAGAAAATGTGTGTTCTTGCAGCCATCATGTTGGGTTCGATATGGAAATCATCTGTGAAGTGCAATACTGTATGGAACATGTGTATGAGCTAATCATGTGACATCTTTGAGCTTTGGATATTAGAGACTGAGATGACTGCCACACAGACAGTAAAGCTGCTAATTAACTCTGCTAATTAAATCTCTTCTCTTTGTGCCATGTAGAATGTCACAAGAACCAATACTTGGGTACCAAGTCGTTGATGGTACTTCTAATTATTAAAGGTAAAACACTGTACAACAGCAAATACTCAGCTTCAGTTATTTTGCCCATAAGACTTAGTACACTTAATAGTAATTTTTTTTTAATTTCCAAACTCCCTTTTCTTCTGTGTATTGCTGAGCCCTACTGTATTTCCCATGCTATGATCAATCACATGCTCATCAGCATGAATATTTTTTCATTGTCATCATATCGTCAATGTCACCTTCCACCTTTAGCTGACTCATTTTTCTTTGTTGGGCTTCCCTGACGGGTTAGGGCACGGCATTACCGCTTTTAATGATGGGATGTGGAAGGAGGAAGCGGGCAAACATGAAGTAAAGAAGACTATGAAGTCTGGAAAATACACGAGGACACATATTTGCATGAAAAGAGAAAAAACGATTTTCATATCATAGTGACATCAAAGAGCCCCTGAAAACACATCGGTCAGCACAATCTGACCCGAAGGGCTGGCTGTCGACATTTAAATGTCAAAGTTAAAGTAATTTTGCTTCACACGTGTCCATTTTTTGGTCCCGATTACTAAATATATTTATATATTAATAACTTGTGGTGTAATGTATATCACCATCTATAAACTTACAAACAAGAAACACATAATCAAATAATATATATTCACTCACCTAATGTGGCTGCTATATACTTGCGATGTGCAGCCTCTAAAGTCAACTTATGTAGTATATCTGTGTAATATTCTGTTCTACTATTTCTGGCCATTGACCTATTATATATGGTAAAATTTACTTTTAGTCCCACAACATGGTTTCATGGTTACATTTGTGCCAACTGTGACAAGAGTTGTCCTGTTCATTTGAGAATGACATAGGATCCATTATTTTACTACGTTCAGCACCACCACTTGTCTTACATAACAGCACATGAGCTAGTTTTATTAAAAATGTATGTTGGTTAATGTCAGTTTGAGCTGCAAGCCATAAACGAAAGCACACAGTCTCAAAGAAAGCAGCTTATTCGAGGCTAGACATGAGTCACAGCTGCAGAAAGACTTCAAAAACACAATTTGCACTGACTGGAGATCAAAAAGGATTCAAAAGCCGTTTAAAATCATATTTACAGAAATGTTTGTATGTGTGTGGTTCCGTGTGTGAGTATATGTGTGTATATTTCGGTTTGTCAACGTGGCAGTATGTAGACCAGTCACACACCAGGAATAGAGCTGCCAGAGGGAAGATGACTGGATACCGCAAAGAATGCTGGGTAGTTTGCAATTCCACTACAGGGATCCACAGGTACATAAACATACAAGGATTTTTAAAAGCAAAAATGTGCACATGTGCACATGCACGCACTCACGCACACACCTAAGACAGCAGGTGAGAGTGGATTTGGCAGTGTTTCCACAGAGAAGACTCTGCAGGCAGTATCTCTCCCCTGCTACACTGCTGCTGCTAAATCTCAACAACACTTGGCTCTGTCTGATCCATCACACACTCACATACATACACACACACACACACACACACACACACTGCTGTCCTGTCTGTCCCAGTCTCTGGGTAATGCTGCTGAGTTGCCAGTCTCTGGCAGGGACAGGACTCAACATCTCTATAGCTCCAGCTCTGAACACAAATTTACAAAGAACTCCTGCTGTTGCATTCCACATGAAGATTGTACATCAAGAGCTCAACAACTAGAGATAAAAGTAGCCTACAGTATGTACGACTTAGTTTTCCTGATAAGTGACTTATTGTAGAAGTGCATACTCTTTTCTTATAAATACAATTCATTTTTTCTACTACTTTGGATGGGGTAGCAGGAAGATATGTATTATTCCATGTTCGAGGCAGAAATCTAACAACAAAAACAGGTCATTTGTGAGTAATTAATATTGTGATCCACACTATCCATGTACAAAGTGTTTTCAGATCTGTAACTTCTCTTTTTAACATGTAACAAGTTCAAAATAATTGACTGCCATACGTGCAGGCATGTGTTTGTTTCACAGCCAACAACATTTTAAAATATAAAGATTTACATGCAGTGCTGGTTCAATATATTTATAACACATTAAGCATTAACAAATCTACTATCCTAAGGTTTCATATATTCATATTACTCTTTCACAACACAAGTCTCATGTAGCCTCACAAGAAACAAACACTGAACTCAGCTGAACCTGTGAAAAAATGAACCTTTTTGGCTCAGTCACAAAATGTCCTCAAGACCCAACAGTAACCTTTGACTTGCACAGTGTTTCCAAGTATCACACAATCAGCATGACTGAGAGTCTTCATAGACAGCAAGAAAAAGCAAGTGAAGTAGTGTTGAGAGAGATGGAGTATCAGAGTGAGATGGAGACAGGGATCTACTGATGTGAATCATGCAAAATTTATGGAAGCAATAAAACTGTTCAGCGTGAGGTGCCGCTGGCAGAGGAGCATTATACGCTGAAGCACTGGGTAGCAAAAGATAACAAGCACAAGAAGAAATAATACAAGCTGAAGTCTTGCCGGGAAGACAATTCAGAGGTCAGCACAGGAGCACAGTGGTCCTCCTGCTGCCAATCCCTCACTGAACCTGAGCATCAGCAGAAAGATACTTAATTTAAAAGGCTTTTTAGAAGAACTAGACTCACTAAATTATACACATAAAAGCCGAAGACTGACAGAACACAACATTCAGATTCCACAAAACACATTCAATTCACACAGCGATTTCCAGATAACCACCTCAATGATGAAGGTGGTTATCTGGTGGTTAGATGGATACGCCATAGAGCTCCCCATTAACAAGTTTTGGTAAATGATTGCTTTTCTATTTTTCCCCACACTATGTTTTAACAAAAGTTATCTGAGAGTGGGCACAATTACACATTTCCAATGGCTATGTTCACTCTGGATTAATGCATTTCTTATTCATCAGCTTTAGACTCCAGTCTACAACCTGTCTGCAAGTTGGTGGGGAAGCAGCCTTCAACATAACACCTATGTAAGACTATTTCTGTAGTCCCACAGACAACAGACATCAGCTGATCCCTAATCAGTTTCAGATTCTCCCAGTTTAAAATCTATTTTTATCATGTCCATTAATCAATGGATAATCTGGAGGTTCTATCTGCAAAGCAATAAAGTACACTGTGACACAACACTTCACTGCTGTAATAAAAAAAAAAAGAAGTTTAGACAAGAACTCATCGTTACAAAGACTCCCAGGATGTGCATAAAAATGTGTATTTCCTGTCAGTTTCTAAAATATATGTTCTCCTCGGAGGCCTAAACAGACATCCAACGTGTTGTCAGCTGCAGTTCTGAAGGTTGTTGGAGTGGGTTAGTGTTGCACAGGACAAGGTGAATGGTACAGTCAGAGAAAAGAACACTTATGTGTAGCACACACACGCACGCCCCTCAACCATATTTGACAAGGTTAGTTAATCATCTGTCGCAGGGACAGGGGAACGGACAGACTCCCCTCTCCTCTGTCTGTCCTCTATCCCTTCCTCTCTATCCCTCCATCTCCTCCACTATTCCTTTATTGTCTCTCTATTCAAGGGCAACTGTCCTTTTCCACCGATATTAACCTTGTATATCTAAGTGCATGGTTCTACGTGTTTTTCTCTGTCGCTGTTCTCCACTTTTCCTCCAATGCTGACTCTCACAATGCCACCCCCTCCTTCACTGGTAGGTACAAAACTCTATCATTCAAGACTCTAATCGGCCACACCTCAATGCCTCCCAGTCGTTTAACCCAAGGTAAATCTAGTAGTATCTTTAATAAAGAGAGACAGACAGAAGGATGAATAGATTGATGGACAGATGGGTGTATGGGGGTGTTAAAGACTTACTGTGAACTGTAAGAGGGCATGACACAAGAAGAGACAAAGTAAAAGGGGAACTATGAAGGTAAAGGTACGAGGAGAGAAGAGAAACAGAGTGAAAACATTGGCAGGTAAGGAAAGTAAAGATGAGGTAACTATGGGAGGGGAAAGGAGAAGAAGGGAAAATTGAACAAATATGGACTGATCCTTAGAAGAAGAGAACCTAAGAGAAAAGTGGAGACAGAAAGAGCAGGAAAAATAAGACCAATGGATGTTAATGGGAGCACAGCAAAAGTCAAAAAGATAGATAGAAGAGGGAATAAAAAAAATGCAAAGAAAGCCAAAGTATAAGGGAAAAGTGCAACAGAGGCTGTCCTGTATGGAAGCGACGAGAGGCGTGCATCTATCAGCGCCATGCACGCTGCAAAATGCCGCCAGGGACGCAGACACCAGTCAACTCAGGAAATAAGAAAATGATTAAGAGCGATTTAATGTCATGCTGCCGCAAAGCCAAAACGCACATCTGTCATAGCAAGACTGATGTTACTGCACCTCCCTCTCACATCCCACTCACACTCAACCAGTCACTCACTCACTCATTACTCTACTATCTGATGTTTTTTCCCTATCTAGACCTGTATCATATAGTTTCATATATCTATACTAAACCCAGCCCCCTGAGTCTTCACATGCACACTCCCATATTCCTGTGGCTTCTGCCGTCTTTCATGTGACTCCCACATGAAATCTGCTGTTCACAATTTGAGCTACGGGGTTTCTATTGATTATTTTCATATGAAGCAAAACAAAGTGTAGACACACTGCTGAGAGATAAATCTGGATACACAAAGCATGTGTGCCTCCCTGTGACCACTTGCCTTCTTCAACACCATCTTTCTCCAAGACAAACCTCTCTGCTGTTTAGTTGAAACTACACAAACTACTTCAGGCTGCTGGTGCTGCCCTCTCAACATTTAGAGACCACAATACTGTCCAAGCTATTCGTGAAGATTTACTTTTCAGTGCTCCGGTGCTCTGCTGGTCATCACAAGATCTGCAAAAAGCAGATGCCAGACTCACACTGCTTTTAAACACTGCCCCCATCAGCCTGTTTGTGCCTATTACAATGTCATAGACTGCTGATGGCAATTTGCGTGTCATGTTTTTTTCCAGGAAACGGTAATGATTTCCATAAAAAGCTATTAAAAAGCTAGAGCGGAAATTGAAGCTGAACTGTAGCTTAAAAGGTGAGAAAAGAAAAAAAAGACTTAAAACAAGTTAACATTACAGCACTGACTGCAAAATACGTTCAAAGGCAGAACATACAAGAGGGGTAGGGAAGGTGTTTAGCAGCACATAGACATTGTTTGATGCCCAAACCAAAAATAAACACAAGGAAAACTCGTGACCTTTGAACTTACCATTGCATTTCCCTCCATTTGTGGGATCGCCATAGTAACCGGGCATGCAGCTCTGGCAGTGTGTCCCTGCTGTCAGGTTCCCACAGTGCTCGCACACGCTGCCGTTCACACACCTGCTGTGGCCATTACACTGACACGCTGTGAGGACACACACACACACACACACAGAAAGAGATGATACACTCAGTTGCCAGTTAAAGCAGTGCAACAGAAGAGTTACACTGAGCAATAAACCCTACCTTGATGAAGGTTATAATCATTTTAGTTGATTGATGTGTTGATTCAACTTGATGTTAATTGTGGAGTCTGTGGTGCTGGTGAATTTTAATGAGCTGTGCTGACAGGTGTTGCTGTGTTTTTATTTCAAAAAGGAGGCGCAGTCACAATCTATCAAAGACGTATGTAAACAGTTTAACCTGAATTACCCATTCACCTATGATTAGACAATACTAGCATGTGAACCCAGAGACAAGGTAACATCATGGAGCCTCAACCAGGTTCAGCAGTTCACTCACCTGGACACTGGATAAAGGCCCAGTTGTAGCCTCTATCAGATGTACAGAGACTCTGATCCAGAACCATGTCCCTGTCTCGCAGTCTGGCAGCCCTGGCATTCACGGACTTTAAGGGGCCTCTGTAAGAGCCCTCCATGCAGACACCCTTTCCGGTGTTACTGGGATCGCCACACCAGCCGCACTCTGCTCTCTCCAGACACTCTGCACATGTCCTCAGACCTGAACAGTTCAGAGCTGGAAGTTGAAGGGAAGAGAGGAAGAGACAGAAGAGGAGCGGACAGAAAAGGAAAGTAGACAATCATAAAAGAACAGAAAATACAAGTAAAGACGCTTGAGGAAAAGTATTTTACAGTGTAAAAAAGAGACATTTTCTGCTGTGTTCAAAACATTATGACACAGACTCTTTACTTTCCTGTCAGACCAGATTGTGTCACAACAAAATCTGTTCACACATTGTTACCAAAGAACAAAACAAGATCTGAGACCTCTACTGTCAGTGCTTTATAAATGTAATGTATGTACTGTAAGTGAATATAAATATGACTAAACTTAACTTACTATATAACAAGAATGTCCTGTTCAGAAGGGATTAGATTATGACAATATGACCACTTGATCATCAACTTCAACATCCTCGTTTTAACATCTCTATCCTCCTACATTTACTTTCAAGTGACTATATAATTTACACAGTCACAATAAGTCACTTGCCAGCAAAATGTACACATAGATCAAGGTAGACATGAAAAAAAACGAGCTGCTGTCGTCGTGACTGAGTCTTTCTTACACCCACAGTGTCAAGATGGTTTATAGTATAGAAAAAGATTCAAATTCATGTCTCCAAGTTCACAACAGATGAACTCCGTGCAAAAGTGTCACACAGATCGTATGAAGTGAGCCTTCATGGACAAATCCACTGACATTAAATCAACCTTGATCAAACATTTTGCTGTTATACATGCTAGCAACTATTATGGGTGTTAAAGAAAGGCTGATAGACTTGAATATTACAAAGAATAATGATTTTAATAATATATATTTTTTTTAAATAGATGTTATGACTTTTTGACTGCATTAAAAACCGGTAACTATGTTGGATTTAATGCATCAAGCTCCTTATACTATAATAATTGTTAAATTAGATTTAAAAACATCACCCTGCTTACATTATCACACAATATATTGAAGTATAACCTTTGATTCATCATTCATATTGTATTGGCAGACACAATCAATAGACCTTAAACAGAACTTAACTCCTTAATTTATTTGGAGGGTATTTCTGAAAAGGTCTAATGGAGACAACACACGTGTTTTTAAGGCTCATTCTGACCAGACTACCTTCATGATCTGCCAACAGCTTTAACATGAAGCATAAACACAGGAGAAGCCTTTAATGATGTAATCTACCCTCTCTAATGTACTTTGCGTTTTCTGCTTTCACATTTTCTTTGACCCTAAACATTTACAAAGAAATTGACTTTTCTTTTCCAAACCATTCCACGTTAACAAAAGCATTTGTATTCATAAAGTGGATGTGACATTCAAAAACACTCCACGGGTGCAAATTAAAAGTGACACTTGTTTATAGTATGGCATTCAATGCTTGTAAAAGAAAACTAAAATCGCCATACCGGAACCCTATTTTGTTCAGTGAATGTAGCAGAGAACAGGCACTAGATGACAAGAATGAGAAATCAAGTGTTCTTTTCTGGAGACGCTAGCCTTCCAAAGTTAAGTTTACAGCTTGTTTTTGAACCCATCAGTCTTGTTTTGCTCTCGTTCTCAACGTCAACTCGTCTTCATGCCATAATAAATTTTAGTCTACAAAGTGAGGGTGGGAATACACACAGAGACAGACAAAGGTAAGACTCTGTGGGTATCTTGGTGTGTACGCAAAGGACCCAAAGGTTGAGAGAAGTAATCTGAGGTGTTGTTTCTTAGAGCCCTGTGAGACGATTCAAATGCAGCGTCTAGTAAAATTAGCATTTTCACCAGAAGTTGCTTCTCTTTTGAACAGGAGCCATTTCCATAAGCCACAGATGTTCTAGCTGAACCTGTATCTTCCTCTCTCTGAGTCCCTGCTAGCTAGCTCTGCTTGAAATACACCCCTTGTCCTCTGTGTGTGTTTGCAAGCTTCCCTGCTGCATAATTCAAGTGCAGCGATGCTGATTCATTTATTCTCTTTCCTTCTTTATAATTACAAACTTCTGCTCTCCCTTTCTCTTTATCTCCTCTCTGCCACATGTTTATTCTCTTCTCCTGCATCTATTTTTTCTATTTCTATTCAGCAAGCCCTCTTGCACCCATCCAGTGCTGCTTTCTTCTCCATTATACACTCTCCTCCCTCATTTCCTCTCATTTTGATTTACTTTATTCTGGATTACTTTAAAACACTTTAGGCAGAAATTAAATCACAAAGGACGGGAGTCTTCTGCTTTTCCTTCATCATCCGTTTTCATCTTTCTCCTACCATGCTCTTCCCTCCAGTTTTTACTTTAACCTTCCCATATTTCGTCTCCTCTTTTATTTCTGCTTTTGACAACTCATTGGATCTCCACTATAGTCAATAGTTCAAAGAGAAGCAGTTCAGCGAAATATCCCTAATCCACAACTCAGTGGGGTTTCCTCTGGTAGAAAAGTCCACATTTACATTCCCAAGGGCGGACTCTAAAATCCAATAAATATACCAAGCCTGTTTATCATTTTAAAATAAGATTCAAATTGCATTTCTTCTTGCTTCTCTTCAATTTAACACTTTCAATTTGCATGCATTTCAGCAGCCTGCAGGTCAGGTTCTGAGACTTCCAGTGCCAGCCCACAAATTTAGTTTCATTATTAGTTACTGACCAATGGCAGATCTCCTCCTACATTCACATGAACCCTGATGACCGGACTGTCAACGGTGAAAAATGGCAGCATTTATGGAGAGAGCTGCATTTCTCATAAAACTAGGACCAAATTAGTTTTGGATAATTTTGAGATGACAAACAGGTATTCAGGTCCACACATCAGGTGTTGAATAATACAGTATGTGTATGTATGCTCCAAATACAAGCTACTTCAGCTTTACCTCATATAATGTGTTATCTACTAGTTTAGAATCTGCAGCAAGTTCAAGCAAATGCTCACTTACAAGGTGCTGAAATACCAAGAGACTGATATTACTTTTAAACAAATGTGTTGCTGGGCTCTATCACTAAAAACTTAAATTACATCTTGAGAAAAGTAAAATTATAATTAGAAATAAACTTGTTGCTTCACAGAAACTGAGGACTTATTTTGCAAAAGGCTTGCAGAATTCCATTTTGACAATGGCAAATCTTTCACTCTGGGGATCACGTCTGGCTATACTTTAATCACCAAGATAGGAATGATTGTAAAAACAATGATAACACTCATTCCAGAGAGTACTACAAGATTGCTCTCATAGCTTAAAATAGCGTTCTGATGCAGAGTCAATCTCAACACAGACTTCCTCCCTGATCACACTCTGACTGCAATTCATTTGAGAAACGTGTCCAAATCAGTGACAGCAAATTGATTAAATATTTCAGGCAACTGTCTGCATGCCACACATACGAAGCAAAAGGCCCTGAGGAGACTAAATGACACACGCAAAAGCACCTCATACAAGAGTAAGAGACAGCAGGGGAAAACACATTCTCTGTGCCTGGGTCTTTCGAGTCTTAATAGCATTTCTAATTATCATCTGTGATTCACATCAGAAGAATTGTGGACTGTGCTTGGCAAACACGAGACAGAGAAAAACAGTGTCTTACAGACGTGTGCGTGTGTGTGTGCATGAGTGCCTGAAGGGTTTACAATGATTTAGGTTTAGTTAAAAGCAACAAATGTCCAGCTGTACCTTGTGCTGTTTCTTGAAATATGCCTGTTTTTTCATGTCTAATGATTAAAAAAACAAATATTCAATTTATCATTTTCATCCAGATGAAACTGCTGTCTGACTATTGTTATTTTTATCTCATTTGTCAAAATAAAATTTGAGAGACCACTTTCTGCAGTAACTGGTTATATACTTATATATATATATTCTCGTAATGTGCAAAAACGGTGTTAATTAGTCTTCAATCTGTGCCAACACATTGTAAACACTCTTCTCTCTCACCCCCCGTCTACAGGAGGTGAGAAAAGGTCTAATTGTAATTTAATTTCCATTTACTTCACTTAAATCCATTTAAATTTTGAGCTACAGCTGGTAAATTAAACATGTGTACAACGGAGAGCTCTACTGATTTGAGAAGCATTTTAAAACTAATGAACTTAAGATATAAAGTGAATTCCAATAGATAAATTAAAAACAAGGCTACAGAGTTTACAGACAGTTTGAGCTGCTTAAGCCAATGGTGTGTGATCTATGGACAACAAAAACACACAATCCCATCAACTGTACTGAACTTCTATTAAGGGTATTTTTTTAATCCTTAGCAGGTGTAGTGAGGAAAATGTGAAAATCTTTAAGCAGGTGGTGTCAACAATCGGATCTTAGTGTGCGAGTGCAGTGCAGGCGGTGTAATGTTAATATGTTTCTCTCATGTTCATTTCAAATATTTGAACTGATTCTCTGCAGACCTCTTATGTCTGTATTAAACTTAATGACAACATGAATCAGTCTGAATCAAAAATATCAATCTGCTCAAGGAGCCAATTCAAAAGTCAGAACCATGAGTGTCCATGAGATGCTTTTGGAAAAAGAGGTTTCACGTGTCTGACATCCTATTAAATCTAATTAAATAATCAAATGTCAGAAAACATTTTGGTCAAATTCACTAAACAACATGTCTTTAGGTTTTCCATCAACCTCATGTGAATTAGAATGAACATAACATAAAGTAAGTGCAGTAACTAGGTCAATTCCAAAAGGATATCGGTTTGTATCTTTACCAAAGCCACAAAACATCAGTCGCTAAAAAACTTCAACAAATTGCTGTCGTCACTTGGAGACTGCGAGCAGGAACGCCTTTAAAGTTCTGTCAACAAGAAACATTAAGCACAACATTCCTGCGACGTTGGCTGCTTTAGCTGATGGAAATGAAATACAGCAAACATCCACTATATGCTTCATAGGTTAAGAACAGTACAAACCGTATATATTTCTACTCTACTTTGTGCTCCTTTTCAAAACATTCTCAGAATATCCGGCTCTACTGAAATCAGGATATTACTTCTTTGACAGAAATAACCTGGAGGATACCTAAACACAACTGCTGACAAAAGTTCTGAAGAACTTGGGCTATTATCTGGCAGCAAAGGAAAGGATTGTTTGCTCCTGCTGGGGGGACTTTCATCTTATCAAAAAGTCTTTCAGCACAATCATCTCAGTGCCACATTCTATTCATCACACTGGGTGTGATATTTGGTGTCCCTGGATAGCACGTATCATCTGGCTTCATCTTGTGTAATCCATTTGCTCCTACAGTAGTTGACAGTTAGCATTGCTCAAGCCAGCAGCAAACATATCTACGAGCCTCCATACATAATACATCAAGCGTAGGAGCCATAAGAAGCTTTCTCCTTCACTCTTCTCCTAGCATGTGAGCTACAAAACAGCAGACAGACGACATGTGGAGAGACAGAAAACACTCACTCTCACACACACACACACACACACACACACACACACACACACACACACACACACACACACACACACACACACACACACACACACACACACACACACACCTTGTGATGATTGTCTCACAGTAAATAAGGCTATTTCACCCTGCAGCAAGACCAATATTAGCTACAACAACACAACCATTACCTGGTCGGTGTGTCGGGGGTGTGTGTGTGTGTGTGTGTGTGTGTGTGTACACAAAGTAAGCAACCAAAAAAAAAGAAGCTCCTGTACACTTTAATCCAATACACAAACACTTAATCCCTTGTGGCAGGAAGAAAAAGAGTGTTGATTCATCTCTATAGTCATTCTGGAGTTTGAAGTGGTTTTTGCTGTGTTGAAGTGAACAGTACCACAAAGTCGTTCTAATATGTTTTTGCATCTCCATTTACACTACACAGTAAGAGAGTATAACATTTTTCATGGCTTTTTAATCTGCATTACAGCACAATAGGTTGGAAATTAAACAATGACTATGAAGTTAAAATGCTGAGTGCTGTGGAAGATGTTTGGAGATTGTTTACTGGGTAATTAGTGGAGACCTTTTTTTAAACATACACACACTTTAGGACAGTTTATGAAAAGGTTCCTGCACAAACAATGTGTGTCCAGGCTCTCAGTGGTAAAAATGTACTGTAACTAAATATATTTGCAAAAGTACTGTACTTTAGTACAAGTTGGTAAATTTCTAAATTAGTGAAATCTTCTTCTCAACCAAGTGCATTTGTACCGTACTTTTTTTACACAAGTAGAAGTAGTAGTACTCTTACACTGTGGTATTGCTACTTTAATTGGTAAAGGATGTGATTGTACTGGGTAATAGTGGACGACCTTTAACTACAACACAGTGCAGGTTAAAAATGCTGTCTGACTGAAGGAGGCCCCAACAGCAGAGATTAGAAACCTACCAAAGAAGTTGACCACTAACCCTGGATCCATGCAGTCTGCAGCCTTGTTCGGCTGACAACTAGAATAAAAAGTCACATTTACAGACTAAGCTACAGCAAATTCTCATATGCTGGAAGGGCAGAAAGGAAAGGTTGAAGAAAAAAATGTGAAACTGCTACATAAGCTACAGAAAGACCATTTTATAAGAGAAAACACAGTAGTGCATAAAACTTCCAAATCTGACTGGAGGGGCAACACTGAAGCTAATTATTTCAAGAGGTTGTGCTGAATAGTGTGCTGTTAGCCTCCAGCAGACATGAAAAATGGGAATGATACACAAAGCCTTGGGCCAAATTAATCTGATAAAGAAATGACCCAGTTCAAATTGGATTCTCAGACAAGCAATAGTTTTTTTGTGAAACCGAGGTCATGAATCCTTCAGCTGCAGCCTGCAGGTCTGCTTTGCAAAACAAGATGCGATTAATCCATAAACAAGAGAAGTGAAGCAGAAAGTTATGTATGAAACAATACACAAAGAGTGACGAAGAGCAAAAGAGCAAGACTGCTCTGACAATTTGAAAAATATAATGTGTCATATTTTACATTACATGCTGTACTTTGAGCAACAAAGGTAAAAAAGTAGCTGAACAAAACCCTCCTACACACCGTCTGCCAGCAAACGGAGATGTGAATAATAAAAGAGAAAAGGAAATGAGGAAAGGTGGCATTACATAAGCTCTAAAGGTAAAACTAAAGAAGAGAAAACAATCTCTGCTTGCTAACAGTAGGCTGGAGAGCTGTCGACTCTCACACTACCAGCACCAGCGAGGAATAATAATCACCAGTTACCAGACAAAGGTTTTTGATGTTGTTTCTATAACTCTTCAAAAACAAGTACATTTTGCAGCAAATTGACTACTTGCCTAACAAAAGACAGAAACCCCCAATAAAAAAGTTTTTCCTCAGGGGAATACTTGGACAGTTTCCTTCCAGAAACTTGTTAAATTGCAGAATAAATAAATAATTTTCTAATTATCTAAAATTAAATAAATACTATTCATTGAGAAATTGACAATAACAATTGCCTACTTCTTCACTTTAAATAGTCCAAAGCCAATCGCAAAATAAGCTCAATGAAAAACCAAAAAAACAAAACAGAAAGCAGCCAGCAGTAAGAATAAGTCTGCATGTTATTTGTACATCGACTCGCCACGTTCAGATCTTACAAGTAAACAAATGGCTGTATAAATTCAAAAACAATAAAACTGAACCAACCAATCAAACGTGCAATTAGTTTCCACTCACACAAGATCAGTGTTGCTGTTTTGTAATGTGAATGTAAGCAAATGTTATTTCAGATACAGGTCTTGAAAATAAGGTAAGCAATTCCTCATGTTTATTTAGTGGTAGAAAATTTGGAAGTCTTCTAAGATAAATGGCTGCCATCACTCCAGAAATGTTTTTCAGACAGAAAACTTCTCAGTTGGCAGGAAATCATCCTGACTTTCAAAACAATGCAAATCATCATAAGCTGCAAATTCCACAACTCTGGCAGCTTTACAGCTTTTGTCTAGTTTCATGGTTCATGATCCCTCGTCTCTCTCAGGTAAACACACGTTCCTGAACACACACTCCTACTCAAACAGAATCACATAGAAAAGCAGTAGTGAATGTGAAAAAAACTACATCCACCATGCCCAGGGATGTGTTAAATATGAGCAGAATGTTAAGAGACAGGAGCGAGGACCATATTGAGTCCGACGTGTGTCACTGCAGATGATCGATTTTCTGCCCTGTAGCTACCAGAGAGATGGCACCGCCTCGACGTTGGAGTGTTTTTGTGTCAGTGTGAGAGAGAGAGCCGTAGACCTGACTGCTGATAAGAACATAATCGATAGGAGTCTATAATGACTATGTTCACACAAATTCACGTCAGAGATATGAGTCGAGTACCACCAACTCATCCATTTATCAAAATATCCATCAATCCCTGCTCCCAGCCACACGTTTTGAAGGGGATACTCAAAAGCTAGTGCTACACTGTTTAACCTCCAAGAGGGTTCATCCAAATGTCCCGTTGTTACATAATATTTCATGACTTAAACTTCAATATTACATCCTTAAATACATCTGTATAAATATATGTCTAAAACCAGTCACCACAACATCTCAGCTTTTAGAGCCATGCTGTTTAGTTTTGTGTAAAATGTTAAATTTTTAATACCTCTCCTATGTTGTTAAAACAACCTTCATTTAATTGGTGGAAAACAATTACTTTCAACTTCCAGTAGCAAAGTTAGTGGATTTGTGTGACCTTTGTAAATAATGGAAAAGGTGCATAGTAGCTCTGATAATAAGTTATACAGATGGATTTTTACCTTGACCAATGCAATTTATATACATTTTTAAGACAGTCTATTAGTAAAATACCAAAATCCTTCACTTTAGGAAAAGTGAAAACAGTATTTCGGAAAAATACATCATCATGAACAGTATTTCTACCGTCACAGTTCTCGTATGTGTTAGTTCAGAGACTAGTTAGAACCTAGACTGTCAAATGAACGTAGTGCAGTAAAAAGTTAAATATCTCTCTAAGAAATATTGTGGATAAACATGACTCATGTCTCACCAGAGCAGTCCTGAGTCTGCCACTCCAGACACTGGCCGAAAGGGAAAGAGATGACATATGCAGAGGAGTCGACGCAGCGCTGCGTGCTTCCACACCACATGCACTCCATGGCCTGGCTGGTGCAGTTGGCACAGCTGGTGCGCAGAGCGCAGGGCGTCTTGCAGGGACGAGCACTCTGACTTTGTGGGCTACCTGAGCAATTTGACAGATTGACAGAGAGCGACAAACAAAATTTTGATGGTGGACGAGAACAACCAATGATGCTAGATAAACTAATTACTGTGGAATTAGGTTTAGTCATAGAGTGTGAGACAGAGATTCCATTGCAGTAAAATTCAAAACTTACGGTTCGTTTATTCAGGTGGTTGTCCATCTACCTGAATTCAATTTCATTAGCTGCATCATACATTTACAACTTCCACTAGTAAAACAGTTCTTGTCAGAATTAAATAATACTTTTCTTCAACTCTCTTTCTCACCAGCAGGTTTTTCACAGATCAGGCCGTCTGTGGTAGCAGTGCATGGGTTGGCTTTAAGTCCAGCCACCTGCGTCCGCTCCAGGTAGGCACAAAAGCCTGAGTCGCTGGGTTCTCCAGGTAACCACTGCAGACTGTTGTTGGTGAAGGGTGAAGCATCCTCCCAGCCCCAGTACGACACGTTAATCTTCCTCAGGCCAACCCACGGAGACAACATCTGCAGGTGAGAGACACACGTAATAGAAAAAATATATATATTATATGCAGCCATAATAACCAAGGATAGCACACGAAATACCTGGTTCACTTGACTGAGTTTCTTTGTTACCTCTTAGAATATGATAGAATATGCTTCATGCAAAAGGTGAAAAACTGTTCTCAAATTCATACATATTGCATGTATCAGAGAAAAGGGTGTTTTCATGTGTTATTTCATTTATAGTTTTGTTTTAAATTATATATCAACAGAGAGACCCGTCAGTGTGGAACTGTTGACATCTTTTAGCAAGACACACCCCTTTCACCCTTTTCTTCTTTATAATACAGTAAACTATATACACAAACTCAGTGCAGTACTTCACAGGTGAGGACAACCTAAGAAAAATCACAAATGCAGACAACAACCAATTTTTAGGCCACACATGGTGGCACCCACTTCAAACTATCCTTTCAGTAACAGAAACCCAACAGAAAAATGGGGAGAAAACACAAATGAGCTGCTGATTTATGCTGTAGGCACCAGAACAAAATATAAAACACCAATAAGGAAAATTAAATCTAATATATGTCTGCTGCTACTCTACAATGAGTAGAAATAATGAGGCCTAATTGTTTGCAGTTCAGTTGCGCACTGTGACAGTGGCCCAGAAACTGTGTGGGGGGGTGCAACACAGGAACAATAGCAACACAATATTACTAGAATTAACAGCTCAGCTGGAGCGGAGTCCACATACCATTGTGAAGCAGCTAAGAAGTAGTCTCCCTTTGCCAACAGACACAATGTGCTTTACATGAAAGCAGCTTCTAAATCCAACCTTCTTCAAATGACTGTAATTGTTATAAAAGCACTTTAGATTCCCTCATTGAGGCAAGATTTTCAAAAGGGACTTTAATTATAGCAGCTGATTGAAGTGTAATCCAGTGAACATTTGAATAATTTGCTGTCAAAACAAGTGTGATATGTTTAATAATAGCACATAATCATTATGAAAGACTGTTTTATTATTTAAGTACTGTCCCACAGCTATGATTTATTCCATAAAAACATGTAAATGACTACTGATTTTAGGATCACAAACTGTTTGTGAAATGTCTGAGTATCTATGCCTGCACATGCACACTGATCAAATGCTAGTCAGCATCTCTGTTTGAAATTTCTTTGCAGTCTTGAAGAAGAAATAATTGCATTTTTGTGCAGAAAGTAATTTCATGCTCCAGGTATGAAGTTTCTTAGAGTGGAATGACAACAGAAATGATATAGAATCATCACCTATAGGCTTCAAAGGTAGCTTTAGCTTGATGTTAAAAACTAGACAACTTTCTACCAGAGAGAAGAAGACAATTAAGCACAGGTTTTATCAATGAACAGTTAAAATATTTGTCCACGTTTCTTCTGATGCTGCACATTTATCAAAACGTCCGTGTGTGGTCAAACATGTCAGGTTCTCAAATGACATTTTCACAATAAACACTACATGTAAGGCATTTGTGAGAGGTGATCCATTCAGCTGGTGTTTGACAAACGACTCACTTAAAAGCAGCCATTCAAAAAACATTCCCATCCTGTCTGCCAGTGGTTATTCCAGACATCTGGGTTCACAATGAGGAGAGATGATGAAACTAATCTTTGCAAACCCTGGTGGGCTAAGATAAAATACAAATCCTCAAAAATACACTGGTGAGAAATTTCTCTCTTCTGTACCTGGTGATATCAAAACTCTTTAACAGATTTAAACTTCACTATTAGGCCATGTGAAGTGTGTGTTTTTCCCTCAACATCTGAGTTATGATTTTAATATCATGCAAGTGTTGCTGTCAAAGGAAAGTGACAAGATTGGCTGCTGGGTTTTGGTGCTGGTGGGCACAGCACACAGCTGGGTTCTTTTATGGATTAATTATTCTTACACACTCGTTAAATACCTCAGTTTCTCTGATTTATGATCAGAGCACACATTCATTGGCGTCTAGCAAGAAATAACTTTATATTTATGAGGTTAAGGTAACACGTTGTATGGCATCTTTCAATAAATCATGTCACTGGAGGAGTATGATGTATATTATTTCATAATAAACTATGGGAAACTGTATATCAGTCCAGTTGTCCACATTAATCAGCTAGACGTTACCTCATTGTCTACAGTAAAGCTACAATTACATTCAAATGCAGCAATTTAATTACACTATATCTATGTATATGGTGTTGCCGCAATGTAATGTGCATGGAAAATCATTTGTATGCGATTCTTTACTTATAATGCAGCCTGATAAAATAATATATATAATATAAAAATAATTGAGCCCCAGCCTATCCTTAAGCAGTTAAGTAAATTAAGAATTCATATATGAAACTCCCATAACGTTTTCACAGACTGTCTCCTTGTTGGGCTGCAGACTGAGGAGTGCTTTTTGTTCACTCATCAGTGTAAAGGATACTCTAGTATGTTTTTTACCCATTTTAAGCTGATTAACATCATTTTATCAAACATGTTTGAAGTTCGGCCTTAGGAACTTCATGAGGCATAAAAGCCACACTGTAAAGTAATGAATGCATTCACCAGCTGAACGGCTTCTTGTCGTTTGACCTTCTTTTGTCATTTCTTTTTACACCACCTACCTTGTCTTGCAGCTGGTATTTTTGCAGTTCCTCCAGAACATAATTGACTTGTTTGTCTGTGAGCAGAGAGGCGATATTTCCTCCCAGGTTCTTGCAGTAGTGCTGGGCATTATCATAGCTCTCTCTGCTGGAGTTGATCCTCAGACAGGCTTCCCCCACATGGCTCCAGCCCTCTCCACACAGCTGACCTGCACAAAAACACACGCTAATTGGTTTTATTCCTTGATATAAGCATGATTTTTGTTTCTTATGTTTGTACTAGCTTAATTCTTTACTTTGCAGCTTCAAAATACTGTATCTGTTAGCAGGCATTCTTCAAATACATTAAAACATCCATCAGCGTCCACCAACCACACAGCATGTTGGAGATAACAACATGTTTAGCTGTAAAAAGGGTTGTTAAGAACATGAACACCTAGGGAAGCATTCAATAAAGTATTCATTATTAGAAACTCAAAGCTAAAATGAGAAATGCTAATATTAGCATGTCACTGTTTGGCTTTAACATCACTGTATTACAAGCTAATCATTAGCATTTTAGCTCTTCCATTCTCACGTTTAATTTCTAAAGTCGTTATGAACAGTGTGATCGTTATAATTACAGTTAAGATGCCAGTGTTTGTTTTGTAATATTTAGTATGTTATCAAATAGCATGTTAACATGATAATGTTCGGTTGGTAACAGTTAGCTTGTTATCAAGTTATCATGGGGTTAGGGTTAGGGTTAGTTCGTTAATCAACAGGCTAAAAGAAGCAGCAAACATTTCCAGAAAGTCCGTTCACGTTACTGTCGTTACAATACAGACGAACATCCAGCGGATAAGAGATCAGGACGGAGGCTAATGAGGAGCTACAGGTGTGGAGGTGGGCGGGGCTACAGGTGTGGAGGTGGGCGGGGCTACAGGTGTGGAGGTGGGCGGAGCTACAGGTGTGGAGGTGGGCGGGGCTACAGGTGTGGAGGTGGGCGGGGCTACAGGTGTTTGGGTGGGCGGGTGGGGCGGCGCCTCAGGCGGCTGAGGAAAGGTGAAGAAAATGTTCTCTGTCTCTCTCTATCATTTGATGGCCTGGAGAGTGGACTGTGCTGTCAGAATCAACAGAAACATTTGTTCTTGTGAACGTTTTATCTCACTGGACTGAATTTAGAGGCTTGTGTAATTGTAGATTTACGTTATTTAGCATCATAGCGCTGCATTTCTGCAAAGAAGTTAGAAATATGTTACACATGGGATGAAGAAAAGTAATTATCTGTTGCAATAGAGGCTGAGTGAGAGTAGTCGTCTATAAAACATCCATAAAACACACACATTGTTCTTATCAGGGTCACTCGGTAGCATCTTGTGGGAGACTATAATAGTAGAGAGACTGTTCAATTAGCCAGGATGAAAGGAATGAAAAAGTAATTCTACTTCCACTACACCACTGTTTATTCTGGATTCCAGGACTGATTACATTGACAGCCTCGTAATGGCTTCCATCACCAACCTTTTCATGCTACAGGAAAGAAAATACTCATTTCATTCTTTATTTTTTTCCTCAAGCAAAATAAATAATTAACCAAAACTAGGGGAGAGAGGCAGACTAAAGGGGTAAAAAAGAGGAGTACAAAAATAAATAGAGTAGGTTACCGTCTTTGTGTAAAAGCAGAGATAAACATGTCAGACCATTTAGGATAATTAGTCATAACATGCTGTCTAAAGGAAAGGCCACAGCTGCCATGATGGTGGTAGTTAGTTCCCACTACTTCAGTTCATCTCATCCAAAATGTTACTGCAAATGTATTTTCAGATAAAATCACCGAACATAGCCCACACAGAAGCTTGTCTTGCCTTGTCACATTAATGGACTCAGAAATGCACACAATGACATACTAATTTCATTTGTGCGGCCTACTGAAAGGCTCTGTTCTAGATGGCACCATTAATTCCCATTTACGCATACACAGACTGGGGAAGAGACAGTGTGTTCTCATTTTGAACTGAAATACAGGAGGATTCTAGCACCAGCTGTCAAAACTCAAAACACTTCTCAGTGCAACCTGGTCAAGTAAACAGATATTGAACTGTATGCAGTCATTAATAAACTACTGTACTTTGTTGTGTGGTAGTATATTTTAGAAAATCTGAGAATAAGGGCCTTCTTGGTGCACATGCTAAAAAGAAATATCAAAGTTTTGTGGCCACTGCACTATTTCTTTGACACATATTTATATATGTGCCCAGTATTTGTATAATAAACAAACCAGTATGAATTATTCAAGTCTCCAAAGATAATACAGTATGCAAGGCTCATGGCAGCACTTGGGAGCCCCCCTGCTGAACACGAAAACAGAAATGGGACATCGTAAAATCTACATTTGCATTAGAGTTGCAAAGCTGCAAGGTTGGATGCTGGACCAAGGCCAAACGTTGCCCCTGACAGGGAGATCAACGAGCTGGACAGTGAGTCAACAAGCAAGTCTGGGGTTTAATCTGAATACATAATGCAATTCGAACAACAGAGCTCAGATTCAGATCAAACTGCTTGGACTTCATTCGATTCAATATCAACAGCTAATAGCAAACTGAAAATGAAATTGTGCCAACATGAAGGCTACAGAGCTTTTATGTGGGCAGAAGAAAAGGAGCAAACTAAATAACAACCTCTGCTTAAAGCTACTGCAAATTCCCAGTTCAAAACAGAACCGGCTAGCTAGCAGACCAGAACAGCATGACACACCGTGGAAAAGGATCATTCGTGGATTCAAAAAGGACAGGTATTACATCTGCCTTCAGCCATGGAGGCACCAAAGTCAAACTGAGAGCAGCTCTGGCCAAAGGCTCACAGCATAGTGTGTTCCAGTTACTCAACCGAGGATCCATATCCAGAACATCCAGTAAACACTTCTAATTGGCCTAATTCTCTTTGCAGCGGCGTGGAAAGCATAATTCAAAAGTGTGTGTTCATAACTGTATGCTAATCTTGTCTGTGGACATGCCTGCACGGACGTACAAGAGTGTTTATTTGTGAAGACCACTAAAAATATGCAGCTGCAGTGTGGGAACATGCAAACGCTTTGGAACTGAGAGTGTAGAGTAGAGTACTGTAAGTACAGCAGAAGACAGCCTCCCTTCAGCAGCTTTGAAAAATATTCATGAGTTATTCATATGATCACCACAAAGACTGAAGGCTGCACCGCCAATAATATAACAGTAACATAACAGCATTCACCTTAATGTCACTCATTTAGTCTAAACTATCAAAAGTGCCTTTATGAAACTACTGTTTATGCATGCACACGTTTACTAAAAGTGTGTATAGACCTTCAGGGTGTTGAAATAGTTGCTGCATAATGCCTCAGTCTGCCTCAGGAAGCAGCTTAGAAACCAGACCTATCTCTGGTTTTCCTAAGATTTCTTTAGAATCAAATGAGTTTCATGAATTTGCCCTTTAGAAATATCCTAAGCAACATTTTCAAAAGCATCTAGATGAAATGGAATCTCATTACAATTGTTTCACATCTGTTGCTGTGGATCAGGCCATTAGCAGGCTGGTGGACAGATCTTAGGAAAACGTGTTTGTTGTGTGGATGTGTGCCCTCACCAGGCAGCGCTTGACACTCCTGCTGCTGCGGATCCCACTGGCAGTTGGTGTCGAGAGAGCAGCTCCTGCAGTTGGCCAGTCTGAAACACTCCTGCTCCTCCCTGCGTTTACACCTGGACGAGTCTCTCACCGACTTCAAACACAAACACAGAACAATGTGAGTCCACCTGAACTTCATCAACTCTGTGGTCTATTATTGTTGGTGCAATAAACATAAAAAAAAACCCCAATGTGATGGTGAAGTGTGATGGTTGAAACAGAACAGCTAAACAGAACATGCAGAGTGAAAACCCGAATCAATAAGAGGGACACATTGTATTCAGATTTGACTAAACTTGGGTTTATGCAACATCCCCCACCTACACCTCAGCACTACTGATGTTTAACTTTTCAACTTAAAACCACATACAAAGCTTTTAACTTGAATCTTGAATCTTTAAAGAAGCTCTGGGACTCCTCCTCAGAACAGACGCCATAACATTTATTCCATTCAAACGTTTCCTGACTAAGTGATTACACCAGTTTTCATCTTCACCGCTGTGTTAGTGTGACTATATGATTTTGTCTTGTCATTTTTGCTCCCTTCCACATGGATTACACGTGTTTCTGACATATTACTTCACAAAAAGGAAGTTTGATCTGAAATTCTGTGGTCATGGGCCAAGAAATGAGTTCATATCGTTCCAATCTAGATTTTCTTACATTTTAATTTAGTCTTGATTCTTGACAATTTCAGTTATGTTCTCACAAAGTGCTGCACATTTCTCCCATTATGATTCCTGAATAGGTTTTATTAGATAGTGTTCATTTTAAGACATGCATGGTTTATCTTTGTCTGCTCAGCACAGCGGCAGTGTCATATGATCCTCTACAATATCTGTATTTTATTATTTACTCTACTTTTGAATGAAGTCTCTTTATGGCCTATGTAAATGTAAATTTTACTACAATTCGTCCCAATTTCCATTAAACCTCAAGGTCTGCTCTGGCCTGTGACCTCTGACCCTGATGCAACCTGACCTACATCCTAACAAGAAGTGTCAAGTGTCAAACAATACACACATGTCCCCTCCTTCTGGCTCCGTGCTTCCACAAGCTCAGCTGATGTTCAGACAACATGGATGGAGGGGGAGACAGAGACAGAGCACCGCCATGCTGCTGGGCCAGCTCCAGTGTCAGCTACACACACACACACACACACAGATTCATTTAAATCCAGCCGGGCAAACACAGACAGACAACATGCAGACACATGTGCACAAACACAAGTAAAGACAAAGAAAGCAAGGTAGGGAGTAAAATTAGAGAAAGACAGAAAACTAAATGAGCTAAAGGACCAAATCTCAATGATAAAACATACAAAGACAGTTGTAGTTATTCTTTATTATGCTGAAGAGGTTCAAAGATTCTGGGCTTAGATACGTTTTGGTTGTTTAAACTGTGTTATTGGACAGAAGAGCATGTGTGAGATCATTTGATTCTTTTGTGTCTTACCGTAAGTGAACAATCTGATGTTATTGATGATTTTTGTCACCAGTCTGTAACAATCTTAACCTTCTACCCACAGTAAACTCACCTTACACACAGAGAATGTGCTCTTTCTATTCTCCATTACCATTACTTTTTCCTACTGGTTAGGTCAATCTGACTATGTCTAACGCTTCAGTATCTTGTTTGTTCCATCAAACACTCTGGTATCGAAAGGTGTAATGAACATCCGGCCTCACGTGCCTCGGCCGGTTCCTGTTTTTCAGATACCCAGTAGAGACTCACCACGGTGCAGTTACTGGAGGCAGAGATGCACTTTCTGTTCTCACACCACTGACAGCCCCGGGTGTTGGCAGTGCAGCTCGCACAATCTGAGAACCGGAAACACTGCTCGTCTGTACTGTCTGGATCAGAGCAAAACACACACACACACACACACACACACACACACACACAATGGAACAGAAAAATATAATTTATGTTCACAGAGGGTTTGCATAAGAGTAAGGAGTTTCAAATATAGGCATTCGAATAATTATGTTATTGAAATTAATGGAAACCAGTGGCTGCACAGAATAACTAAGTGATTTGTAGTTCAAGTCATTTAAAGCTGTCAATCCACATGTACTGTTGCTATATTTGAAACTGTGAGAACAACCATTATCATAATTACTTTCTATTTAAACCTGCAGTGAGCTGCCTAAAACAGAATACCTGGAAAAGCTGCTGCAGCCACATCTGGCAGAAACAGATGAGGTGGAATGGGAGGGGGTTTGGACCAATCCTAATTACTTTAAAATGAGGTAATTGTTGCAGCATTAACCTTCTGTGCTCATAATTATGTTACGCAAACAAACTTCAGAAACCCAGTGCTTTAGAATAATATATATATAGAATAATAATTCTCAGGATGAATTCGATTCTGCTGTATATTTAGGGATAAATGTGTTGACATGACAGTGAAAATATTTAGGGACATTAAAAGTAACAGCCTCAGCTGTGCACAGGACTCTAGTGAAACCTACCGTGTTGTGCAGGGCAAAATGGAGGAGGAAGACTGTGCTCAGGGGACTTAAGCTCCCAGGGGACACATCTACTTTTGACCCAATGGCAGCGAACGCCTGGTCCAGCAGCAGCACACCGAGCTGGGTTAGAGAAGGCCTGGCAAGACGGAGGGGTGTAGGCCAGCACATCGTTCAGAAGGAGGCCCGAAAAACCTCCAAAGATGTACATGGAGCTGAGGATGACACAGAGACAGACATCATAATTCAACATATATGTTAAGTAAGTTTGACAAAATGGATGGATATAAAAAAAACATTTGTTGACGCTGAATTATAGAAGATCATAACTTTACTACTAAATACTAATTCAGTGTCAGAAAAAACGACTTGTATTAGATGATATTGCAGAGGCTCTACAGAACAATGTTTCGTCATGTCACCTACATTTAGACATTGTTCAAGAGATCAAGAAAAGAAAATCAGCACAAAATAACAAATAATAAACTCTGCAACTATGTGAATGAGTGTGGGGAAAGAAGGAGACATAGAGTAAAACATAGCTAAGGTATAAATATAGTTGTCAAAACTATGATGTAAATCCACAGTGTATCTGTGCACAGAGGGTGAAAAAGTTAGAGAGTGTGAAGCAGAAGAAACGCTCTCATACAGACATGAGGTGAAGTGGGGAGAGACACAGCCCAAGTTTCTCAACAGAAAGCTTCAGAGAAGTGACAGGAAAAGTGTAAACTAAATCTAAATATAACAGTGAGATGAAGAGATCAATCCATAAACTCCCAACACAACAACACCATAACCTGAGTGAAAGGGAAAGACAGAGAAGACTGTCGACAACAGAGAGCGTCAGTGCTTCCGCAACGTAGAGGACACTGCAGGAAGACATCAAGGATACGGAAACATGCAGCCTACCGAGGAATAATGCATTGTGAGCAGATGGGGTTCAATTGCATTAATGTAACAGAGTAGATTAGTGGATTTAGCAGTTCTGCCTGATTTCAGCATCAGTTTTAGAAAGTACACTGCTGAGCTGAACGACGCAGTAAACTATTGCAAATCCAGGTGTTGCTGGATTCAGATATAGATTTCTTTATATTCTTAGATGAAATTAAATGAAAGAAGACTTTAAATAGCCTGTTTTTCAGATTGAGTTTGGCATTGATGAATTTCAGTCAACTAGTACAGAAGGAAGGAACTCACCCATTGCTAACCACAGCAGAGTGTCCGAAGCGGTTGGCGTCTCGGTGCAGACCTGGTCTGGGGAGGACAGTCCACTCATCACAGGCTGTTAAACACACACACACACACACACACACACACACACACACACAAATACACACAGTTGTAAGTACCGTACTTCAGCTGTATGTGTTTATGCGAGTCAGTAAGGAACAGCGAAAGGCACGGCTAGTGTTCCCATTTAGGTCCAAATGTTTAATCTAGTGAGTCTTTCATACTAAAACAGGTTTACAACTATTACCCTTCAATCATTCAGATATTTATAACATCTAAACTTTTAGAATTGACATTAAAACTGAAGCTCAGTTTAACAGTATTTGAACTATGTACTGAAATATGACATTAACATGTGTTTAGTGTTCGGAAAGCAACAGTAAACTCATGAGCTCATGGCAGCCCAGTCAAGTTCTTCTCCAGCAAACTGGGGAAACCATCTCTTTTCAACCTGGCTGTGTGGATGGGGGAACTGTTACGCAGAAACAGGG
The DNA here is from genome assembly GCF_900324465.2 of Anabas testudineus. Taxonomy (NCBI): domain Eukaryota; kingdom Metazoa; phylum Chordata; class Actinopteri; order Anabantiformes; family Anabantidae; genus Anabas; species Anabas testudineus. The sequence goes on from NC_046624.1 coordinate 19,756,822, forward strand.
GCTTCCCTGATCTGTTTCTGCAGAGTTCGAGGTGCACGTAGTCTAAACCCTGCAAAGCCGGCCCACATCCAAAATACACTACAGCAGTACACGTCAGAATAGACGGTCGGGACTCATCACTCTTTTACTTTAGTATTATTACTCCAGAACTAATTCATTCTATGCAAGATAAATGAGAACAAGAGCGTGGCCCACAGTTTAACTCCCTTCCCCAACTTTATCATGAGGAAGAAGAACTCATTATCCTAACCCTTTCATATCAAATGACTGTGATTTAGAGAAGATAGGGAAGATAATCCAGGAGATGACTTCATAAAACGCTTCATACCACCACATTCTGTCATAAAGAACTCTCTCTCTCCCTCCAAGTGTATTTTACTGTTTAGATTTTACAACTCTCTGATGTTTTAATGACCCCTACGTGCTCCCATCATCTTAATATGGAAATGACTGTGTGTGTGTGTGTGTGTGTGTGTGTGTGTTAGTGTAAATGTGCCATTTAGTCAGATGAGCCGTCCCTGAACGTAAACGGTGAGTCGATAGACTCGAGGACTCTGAGACACCAGGTTGCTAACAACCTCGTTAAGCCTGGTGCTAATTAGGAAAGTTTAGAGGAAGGGATGAGAAGGAGAGAATAGACGGAGAGGGGATGTTCTGATCAGCACACAGAGAAACCAGTTCATCACTAGCACGGGTCAAACGTCAGTGTTAACTAGAGTGACACCGAGCTGAAGCCTGTAAGACACTTAACAGATCCATCAGTAAGCTGTGCAAGATGGATTTATTTATATCACCAACAGAACTTCATTTATTTTAAGATTAACCACTATTATAATTAGACCAACTCTGAACAAATGGTTTTATTTAAGGCTAATAATAAAAATTCAATTTTACAACTGAAGATTTGTGATGTTTCAGCTGCGTCAGGTTTTTACTGATTAAATCTAGGTCTGGTCTTTCAGGTGAAATTTAAAAGAAAAGATTTTAAAAGGCATAGGGCAAAAGCACTTAAGAACATCTTTTACTGCAATTCTTATTGGTAAATAGTCATTTTAAAAACTTGCCCACAGTCTTTTCCTAACTTTAACTATACCATCTGCCACATTTCCATTGCTCATAATCTCGGGCAGACAGTCCAGTGTCAACATCCAGACTAATTATGGGTTTGTAGAAGTCAGTCTGGGGATTGGAATCTGTAAAATCCAAGTGGAATCTATTTCGAGATCTTACACAGACACAGATGTTCTGCCAGCTGCACTTTAATATAACCTACAAGTGTCTTTATCAAATTGGCGCCTCTGCTTCGGCACTGATCAGTCAGCAGGAGCTCCAGGTGTGCTATGCTATGTGACAAATACAATCCATTTGAGACACATGATGCAAAAACTTTCCACTTCTGGCACTTGGCACTCTGAGAACTAAAATAAGATTAGACACTGTTGCAAAACTGAAGTCATTTCCTTGAGAACAGTCTCAGTAATTTTGTCTTTGGAAGTCAAGCAACTTAACAGTCTTCCTATTTCAGAGTCATTTGGAAAAATATATATAGTCTGTTGCATTTATTCTAACAAAACAGTATATTATTAATTAAATAAAATGTTCTGTGAGCTGTATTTGAAATAGACCAGCATGATGGGAGATAACATATGATCTGTTTGAACAATAACTAAAGGTAAAAGAAAAATGAAAGAAAACCTAGTGTCTTTGGTGGGTGAGGTTATGTTGAAGGAATCTGGATTCATGGTCCAACCAATCAATCCATTATCCATTGGAACTACATTCATATCGGATCACTGATAATTCTACACGCAGCTTTCAACAACTGGCAAAGTTTGGTGCTGAAAAGATAAATGGGTGGAGTGGGTTTGGCAAGTTATTACTCTGCAGGTCCTACAGTTTAAATCCTGTTAAATCCAGGTAGTGTTTGCTTTTCTTAAACTCTAATGATCTTTAATTAAAAACATTGGCCCTGATGATAGAAGAAAAGGAGTTTACTTCACTAGATCCGGTGCAAAGGTCTGAATCTAAATTAAATGAAACAAAATCACGAGCACAGCTGAAGTGACTTTTGATTTGATCCTCACACCTTAGCCAACATTTTGTGACTGAAGTTTGTCCACCAAAGAACTACAGGCTCAACAGATACTTATCTGCCACACACACACACACACACACACACACACACACACACACCAACATAGATTTTAATTTCCTCTCAGGATATGAGAAAATCTGTGTTAATAATGCATGGTGGGGCAGAGAGAGAGGAATCACGAGTCTAGATCGAAGCGAGCAGGAGGGTCGGGCTGATTGGCAGTTTGATCTGATCTCAACTAATGGAGGGCTTGATGAAGAAAGGCGGGAGGAGGAGGAGGAGGAGGAGGAGGAGGAGGTTTGAACGGCAGCCACTGTCTGATTCTTCAATATATCACAGCATCCCAGCATCTCTCAAACAAGCTCCCAACCAGCCCTGGGCTTTTTTGTCTCTCAGTGAGCTGTGCCATGTACGTGCGTTTGCCAGGTGTGTGTTTGCGTTTGTTGGTGTGTCAAGCAGACAGTGTGTGTGGGTGTGTGCCTGTGGTGTGTCAAGTTGGAGAGGACCGCGTTTTTAATCAGAGTTCATTTTCCCCCCAAATCTAATTAGAAGTGTGAGGGTGGCAGGGTTGAGGGGAGGGGAGGAGGGGAGGATGACAGAGGGGGGACAGAGAGCTGGAGGGGGATAGGGTGAATTAAATCCAAATGAAAAGTGCCTTCCGTGTCGACCTGAATCTAATGTGTGGCAGCAGAAGAGCAAGAGAAGCTAATAATGCTGCGTGGCCCCTCCAAGGTTAGCACAGCAAAACAAAAACAAATTAGCGCTCGAAACCCCTCCACTCACAGCGAGCGAGGAGACGGGGAGGAACGGAGGAGTAAATGAAGATGGAACAAGGGAGGGAGAGAAGTGACTTCCACAGGTGGAACTAATTAATTATCTCCAGGAGAGGAGAGGAAAGATAGAGGAGAGGAGAGGAGAGGAGAGGAGAGGAGAGGAGAGAGGAGAGAGGGAGAGGAGAGGAGAGGAGAGGAGAGGAGAGGAGAGGAGAGAGAGGAGAGGAGAGGGAGGAGCGGAAGGAGAGGAGGGAGGAGGAGGGAGAGGAGAGGAGCGGAGAGAGAGGAGAGGAGGGAGAGGGGAGAGAGAGGGAGGAGAGGAGGGAGGGGAGGGGAGGAGCGGAGGGAAGAAGGCGGGAGAGAGGAGAGGAGGGAGAGGAGAGGGAGGGGAGAGGGCGAGGAGAGGAGAGAGGAGAGGAGAGGAGAGGAGAGGAGAGGAGAGGGTAGGAGAGGAGGGAGAGAGAGAGAGGAGGAAGAGGAAGAGAGAGAGGAGGGGAGAGGAGAGAGAGGAGAGGAGAGGAGAGGAGAGGAGGAGAGGAGAGGAGAGGAGGGAGGAGAGGAGAGGAGAGGAGAGGAGAGGAGAGGGGAAAGTAAGAGGAGAGGAGGGGAGAGGAGAGGAGAGGAGAGGAGAGAGGAGAGGAGAGGAGAGGAGAGGAGAGGAGAGAGGAGAGGATGGAGGAGAGGGGAAGTCGAGGAGAGGAGAGAGAGGCGGTAGATTAGAGAGGAGAGAGGAGAGAGAGGGCGGGGATGGACGAGGTAATAGCGAGTAGATGAGAAGTAGGGACGTTGGAGAGGAGAGGAGAGGAGAGGAGAGGAGAGGGGAGGAGAGGGGAGGAGAGAAAATTACAAAAGCTCAACAAACAGCAAAAATTTCAATTTACAATTTTTCCCTTTTGGAATTTGAACATCTGTATTTTAAGGGTATCGTACTTTTTAATCTCCTACATTTTCTGAATGATGTTCATTCTTAAGTTTCTACCTTCACTGGGCTTTTAAAATAATTCTAGAGGAAGTGCCTCAGGTGTACAGCTGGTGCTGGTGGTAAGTACTTATTTACCTTTAATTAAATTTGAACTTAATTGGATTTTTTTAATGAGAATTTTAAATAGCAGCACATATTAAAGTTTCCATTGTGATTTAAAACGGTCATTAAAGAATTTCAGAAATGTGAAGAATGAAGCTCATCCTTTTTTCTCTCTTTTAATTTACTCAAAATTAGATCTCAGTTTTTTTACTATGTTAATGTTTCAAAACTAAAACATCTGTAAGACACACCCCTGGAAAACCGGCCCCAGTGTCTGTCAATCAAAGAAAGTAAAAGAAAAGCAGCAACAGACAAAAAATAAGAATCTATCGTTGCTTATATTGCAATTCAACATCTAGTTTCCTCTTAACACACGTTTGGGATCTTTGTGTGTAATTAATTATTCTTCTTGTTTCTTGTCAGTTGTACCTGAAGTGAAGCTTTAATGTCACTAAAGTTTGAACTATTTATGTCGTCTAACAAACAAATGTTTGAATTAAGTGATGACTGTTATTGTTATTTACATTGGAGACAAAAGAAAAGAAGATTAAGTTGAAAAGTGAAACAAATAAGAAATGAAGAGCTGGGAGACATTTCTTCTGGCTTTAAGTTTGATGCCTTTCTTAAGCTCATCACATCCCTCTGTCACCACACTGGTCCTGCAGATAATTTTAATTCCACATAATCCATCTGTGGGTTCCAGGAAACTGTTTAGCAAAACAACTGTGATAAAAGAAACAACAAAGTTTTGTTCTACGGAGATGTCACCAGGTCAGAAACCCGTCAACACACGTCGATGTAAACTATCTTCCTCATATGAAGAAGCACTGTTTGTTGTCAAATGTCCTAAACACACCGTCTGTAACCAGTTCTCCTGTCTCTCTTTCAACCGTCCCTCTGGAGTGAGAGAGGCGGCTGGCGGACGGTGAAGTCGGGGCGTTCTGCAGATATGAGCAGCGATGAATAAATGATCACCTGTAGAAAGATGGAGTGTCGTTCTACAGAGTTGAGGGACATATAAACGCACACAAACCAGCTCAGCATTCAACAGTGTGTTCATTAAAACAGGACGCTCTGTAAACACATGCTTTATTGTTTATTACCTTTGAATTCGCCTTTTATTCACCAGCTTATTATCTGCGTTATCTTTGCATACCTTAATTGCCTTTAGGTAATTTCTCTTTTACCAACCTCTGCGTTTCTTTTTCCCTCCCTAACTCCCTCCTTCATTTACTCTTTATTTCTCTCCCGCCTCTGTGTAACCTCCTCTCTCCTTCCTCACTGTTCTGCTCCCTCACATCCTCAGCTTTATCTCACCAATATCCTCCCCTGGTATTTTCTGCTTTATTATATAATTTACAGCAGTGAGTGACAAGAAAGATGAAAGAGAAGAAAGGGAGGTTTAGACCAACACTGGGCTGGATGGAAATGTAGGAAAAGTTTGTTTTTTAATATAAAACTTTGAATCTTGATCCTGGAAAACACTTGTTTGTGGACATATCCTACATACTAATATTATTGACACTTTATTAATACTTATATTAATACTCTGAGACGCCCTTGAGCAAGGAGTTTCCTCCGTCTTTGAGCTGCTTGCTAATGAACCACAGAGGACGTAAATGGGGATCCTGCTTGTCTGATTGAAGAATACTGCAGCTGCAATTACAATCTTGACAGAAACTATTACAAAGCCTGAGGCAACAACTTTCTAATGCTGGTTTTATGTAACCTGGAGGCCTCAGTCCAAGACAGTCCCACTCAACGTAATAAGAAGAGATAAGAACGAGGTAATTAGACCTGATCCGAAATGGGCTGAACCTTATAGACCAGTCGTCACAGAGAGAGAACAGCAGAATTGGCAGAAATCATTATTGAAGGGAGCAGAAATATGTATAACTTTCTCTGTTTCAAGTTTACATTTTGTTCTCCTGCAATTATGACACACATTCCACAGTACGTCCAGTAACCAAGAGGTTCAGAGACCTTTGGCACCAGAAAGGATCCTTACTGCTCCTAACCAATGACAACTAAATATAGTTTGTAACCAGCTGTACTCGACGGATCGTTTAGCATAAAGTCAAACCATAAACCACACTTTCATCTCAACAAGTTACAGAATTCCCTCAATGTCCAACTTCACCCAACATTAGGATGGAGCTCCTCCTCCTCATTTACTCTGCACCTCTGCTCATGCATCCATCTTTCCCTCCTTTCTTCCTCCTCTGTCTCCACTGTACTAATCTCTCTGTTCCCTGTTGTGATGCTCCTGTGAGGAGGTGGTGTAATCCCTCTTCTCCACACTCAGTGCTCCATTTCTCTCTTCCTGTCACAGGGTGGAAACAGCCTCGTGCCATCTGGTCTATGGGTCGACTGGGTAGCACGTAATGGGATCTTTCAACACCCAAACGCACTTTCTACCTGCACCACAGTCTCTGTATGCTAACACGCTCCTGTTTTCTCGCTTCCTCACAGACTCTTCTGTCATTAAGAATTGGGTTGTTGTTGTTTGCTGTCTCTGTTATTTGTATCTGTTACTGTAAGTCTGTCTCTTCCTCGTCTCCTCTCATACACTATGCATCTTTAGGGTATTTCATCAAGTGCTGTGGCACAGTTCTGATTCACAACAGGAAATCAGCAGTAAAAACACAACATTTGTATGCACACTGTTTGCGTTTCTGTGTACAAGAAAGCACTCTGAATGACTAATAAGTATAAAATGTATTTTCCTGGAGACTCATAAAAGACTGGCTTGGCACAGTGTGTGTACTATATGTGACGCCCCCTCAATTATTATGACAAATACAGTAGGTACGGTGCCAAATTTAGTGAACTATTACAAACAAATACTAAAGCATGTTCCTTCTGTGAGGAATCAGCTAAGAGCTTGTGATTCTATTCCATTCTATTTATTTTCCAAAGACATTATTGATAACAACAGTGCAGGCTAACAACCACTTCATGGTGATCTGGAGTCACAGGATCAGATGATGCACTCAAAATGTGCATAATGTAAAGAGAGAGGTCGGTAGCTCTGTTCGCTGGAGAAGGAACGTCTCCTCTCACCTGTTCAGGACAATGCAAGCTTTGCTAGTCTAGATACTGAGCCAGATATTCATCGCCGTTACATCAAAGGCAAAGGTGCAGCCAAAATGAGTTTCTTCCATCAGGTGGCCGGGCTCAGCCTTAGAGATATGATGTAGCTACTGGGTAGACCTAGAAAAACTAGTAAGACCATTTATCTCATCTGGCCTCAGAACAGATTTGGATCCAGTGGGAAGAGCCGAAAACGGTGCTGAACCTGCTACAACAACAATAGCAGATAATAGACGGATGAATGTCCCCACGGTTTGTGAGCCTGTCGACTGTGCATGTACCAGACAACCGGAATCAACTGAATCCAAACTAATGTAATGAGCAAACCCCTTTTGAACTCTAGTAGCCCACCGGCCTCTGAGTAAGTGTGTGGTGACTTGGTCTTACCGATATCGTACGCCAGGAAGTCTGCAGAAAAACACTTGGCTCCGTTGCTGAGTGACGTGTCATTGTGAGTGTTTCCCCCAAAAATCAGAACGGTTCCACTCAGCAGCACCGCAGAGTGGAGGTACCGCGCCAAGCCGCTCTCTCTGAGGATCAACCTGCACACACACACATTGGGAAAGTGTTCATTTGTCAGTTGTGTGTGTGTGTGTGTGTGTGTGATACGTGGCCATGGTGTCATGTTACTGATGGCGTCTGAGTGTGTGACCTGGCCTGTGGTGACTGCCCTTCATGCCAACTGTTCCTTTATGAGAGCAGCTCCCACACAGAGTCAATCAACACAGATGCTGTAGGAGGTCTCAGTCTGCTGTATGAGAACTCTCTGAGGTCAAAGGTCACATAGTGGAGACCAACTGTGAAGCCCATCAGTCTCATGCAGTAAGTCTGATTTTCAAGAAGAGACTCTTGAAATCTGACAAAGGAACAAACTAAACTCCCTTCACTGAGGATAAGGACGTTTATGGGATCTAACAATTCAATCTAGTTTAACTCTGTGGACTGTGAACAGGTAGAAACCACTAACACGTAGATGTCATGTGCACGTCTCTGTAGATTTCTGCTGACAGAGCAGAGACAATCTGTACGCTGAGCTGTATGTAAACAGAACACGGAGAAATGTTTAGGTCTGAGAGTTCAAAAGTCAAGTGACACTCGACTCCAGCTGGAAAGTGAGAGGGTTGCAGGTTTCCTGTGTATGCGAGCATGCATTGACGTGCCCACACACACGCACACGCATGTGATGGAATGACGATGAGCGGCTGATAGAGCCGAGCATCCATCCATCTGCCTGGGGTTACCTGAGGTCAAACCTGCTGTCACATCCTTCTATTCTCACCCTCCAACACGCTGATCTCACTGCTCTTCAGTATATATTTAAATACGTACTAATTCTAACTGTTACTGATAAGATGGAGCTGGTTCCCACCTTCTTTAGAGCAAAACAAAAACTAAACTGCTGAATTTATTCATATTATCAACAGACAAACAGACACCAGCTTAATATTTCAGCCACATCTCTAAACACCAACTTTAAATTTCTCCAAAACAGAAAATGTGTTTTCCTGACTAAATGCGTCAGCATGTGACAGACTGGCAGCTGGTCCACAGTACACCGTACCCATGACCTAGAGCATGATGGGACTGGCTCCAGCTCCCTGCAATGCTGGACAAGATAAGCGGTTTAGATGATGGCTGAATGGCTCTCGACACAATGATTGAGACACCTGTTCTCGTCGCTGTGGATGTCAGTGCTATTTTCATTTTGGCAGGTTTGAATGCAGAACTATCTATTCAAACCCCAAAACGTCTGCGGACAATACACAGACATCAGTCTCTGCTCTCACCATGTTCTCGTGTGGACGTTGTAGCGGTACATGTGGTCCACCAGCCCGTACTTATTGTTGCTCAGTGCCTTGTATCCACCGTGGATGAACACGTTGCCGCTGGCCTCATCGTACACGCTGCTGTGGCCATAGCCTCCCTGGACCACGGCACCCCCCGCAGGCACAACCTGCCACGAGTTAGACCCTGAGGCACAAACACAGAGAAGAGAGAGACGTCTGATAAATGCAGCAAACTCATAGTAAAAGATCAAAGTTGATCATTTAAAATGTTTTTGATGCTTTGGCAAAGTTTGCTTTTCACTTTCATGCCAAAAAGCAAAGCACTTCTCATTCTGGAGGTGAGATGAAGAGAGGAAGGAAAAAAGAAAGGAGATGAAGAGAGTGAGCCAAACGGTAAGAGGCCAGAGGAAATTAGATTTTATTGAATTTAAAAGTGGCCCTTTATTAGACCAGTGTGATGCATCCAGATGAATTCAGGTGCATAGAGATCTTATTAAAAACAGACAGGGATTACATCATCTGAGAAGCCCTCGATAAAGCGAGGAGACAACACAACAAACAAAGTCTTAGAAGGAGGAGGAACTTCAAAAGCTTGAGAAAACTGCCATTATGTGGAATGAAGAACCCCAGAGACCACGAGGAGGAAAAACTGAGAAACTGAGATAGAACCCGAACCAGAAACACTCAGAGAGAGAAGATCTCTGCTCAATCATCTAACTCTGTTGTGTTTTTCCACTTTGCATTTCTGAAGATCTGAATACAAACACTGCTAATGTCATTTTAATTATAGGAGAATTACATGTGAAGTCATTCAAATGCGTAGTGCACTACTGGGATCACTGTGTCCAAGGACGTTTTGAATTATGCCTGAATGAAACAAGCTCTTCAGTCAGAATCGGATGTGATCGATCTGACAGATCACTCTCGACCTGCTGAGACTGGGGATAAGTTTCTTACTGGCAGAGAGCTAAAAGTCTGTTCAACAATCACATGATGGCACATCTGGCACCACAAAGCCAACCCTCTGTCTTTTGCCTGTTGGCCGAGCTTTCTCCATCATTTTGTGCTAATCAAACACGTACAGGACTTAAATCATAATCTCCTCTGTGGGGACAGAAAATGAGAAACAAAGAAAGAGTTTCAGGTCGGGCGATGTGTTACCCTAAGTAAAGCCTTGTTCAGTGACTAAATTGGCAAAGAAGAACAGAATCTGTGCCAGCATGACATTTCCCACAGATCTGCCCAACTACTACCACTTTCTTAATGATACTCTGGTTGTACTTTTCCCTCTATGCTAGTAATGACCAACTAGTCAGGGATTATACTGTATGTCCCAGATAGACACATCAAGAGCAGGAACGAACAAGAGTAACAGCGATAGACAAGGCGGCTAGAAAGCAGGAGGTCAGCTCTTATGTCATCTCTGGCAGCTAATTGCTGCAAACCTGCCTCTTTGAGTGGTCATTAAATCCTTTTAGCTCATATTTTACACTCCACTTCTGCTCCCCTCTGTTCATTTACACGTAGCACTGACTCTTCCTCACTTCCTCTGAAGCCTAATAATGCCTGGTGCAGACTGGTGCTGTGACATTGTCTGAGGGAAATAAGTGAGTGAAGTAAGAGCGATAATGTTGGGTGAAGATGAAAGTGATAGATAGATGAGGGGGAGAAGGATGGAAAAGGTGAGGGTCAGGAGCAGGAGATAACGGGGATAGAGGAGCAGTGATGACAGAGAGGGTCAGAAATGAGGCCTGAAGATGAAAGGAAAAAGATGAAGGGAGATAAAGAAGGGGGTGAGAGAAGAAAGTGGGTGACAGGGAGGGAGGAGGGTGAGGGAACGCTGCGATTCATTTATCTTCGTCTTCTTCCAGACACTCTGGCCTGGGTGCCACCTCTTCTTAATGGCCGCTCTATTTGTGTGTGTTGGTGTGTGTGTGTAGCTGCACACATTTGCCTTTGAGTTGTATGTATGGAATCTGCGTGTGTGTGTGTGTGTGTGTGTGTGTGTGTGTGTGTGTGTGTGTGTCTACACGTCCTATAAATGTTTTCATTTCAGAATCCTGGTTTATTTACAGCTCTGTGCAACACCACCATCTACTGGCCGAAGAGAGAAACATGCAATACAAGGAATAAAATATAAAATCCTAAAGTTCAGATCTCTGCACAGATCAGACAAGTTCTTCCAGAAAGACTTTGTTGTTTGTCTGATGTGTGTGTGTGTGGCTGTTCAAAACGACATAAATTAGCCACCGATCAGAAGCATGATCTGACCTGCAAAATGTATTTAAAATACAAAAAATAAATAAATAAATAAAAATTGCAGCTGCAATAATGCAATATTTGAAAGAAAGGTTGCATTATTGCAAAAAAAGTGTAAATTCAGTTCTGATCTATAAGAAGAGCCTCAAAGCTAAATGCTAAAAACATACGAGCTATATGAGAAGTCTGGTTGTTGGTTAAATTAAATGCATGTTCACACTGCACTGAATGTGTGATGTAAGAAACATTAAGGGATGATTAAAGAATTAAGAAGAAAGGAGCTAGTGTGATGTTTTCTGTGTCAAACTGTACATATAGTGTCGTTTATTTAAAAAGGGACAAAATATGAAAGATGCTCATACTTGATTTCCTGTTTATATGTGTTGCTTATCATTTGTTTAGACTCAGAGTACATTAATGCTTTGTGGTTATCTAGAGAGGTATATAGTATATGAAATGCTACAATAGAACAGCATGAGCAGCAGTGTCAGTGACAAAAAAAAACAAACAAAAAAAAACACATGCACCAAATGAGGCTGGTGCTAAAATCCAAAGATCTGTGGGGGCACAGCCTGGAAAATGTCAACATCTAGAAGAGCGCCTGTGTTTGACTTGAATCAATAAAAAGCAATTAAACAATCAACAAAGTAAAACAAATCGATGGCAGCAGCAGCGTCAGCAGATGCACTCACTGATGTCGTACTCCTGGACTTTGTTGATGTAGCTGTAAATTGGCGAGTAGCCGAAGAAGACGAGCATCACCGGCTCGCCGTCGGCCAGCTCCACCACGTGAGCGGTGTGACCCTCCAGGGCGTAGGGAGGAGCCGGAGCGGGTTTCTGTAGCAACCAGGTGCGTCTGGGGATGTTGAACACCCACAACTCGTCCGTCACGTTAGCAGGTCCTGCTTCCAGCTTCCCACCAAACATGTAGATGTCATCCTGCATCAAGTCAGAGAAGGGTTTTATGAAACGTTACTGCAGAGAGGGAGCAACTCACGTAGAACCAGAATCAGTTTCCTCATTCAGAGTTTTTGTGCGTATGAGAGAGGTGAGGGAATGTTGCATGCTGGACCTTCTCACAGCTGCTGCTCATTTATATGATAATTGTGAATTAACATATGAATGAGCTAAAGTGTATGTGAATAAATATTTATCTTGTATTGATTTGTGCTGCTGAGGTATTTTCTGTTCACTACACAGGTCATGTTACTGCACATCTGAACCTTTTTAATATAACTTATAGACATATAAACATGTTTTTTAAACTGCGGCTATCAAATGATGCTGTATGTTTCCTAAAATATCAGCGTGAAGGTGAAGGGTGGGAGGTGAAGAGTCAGCAGGTCTGGTTGGTTGCCGCCGTTATTCCCTGAGATAAAAACTAAAACATGCATGTCTCATGTTTCAAGAGAAAGCGACAGACTCCCCTCAGACTAGAACATGGAGTTTCTGCTGTCAACAAATCTCACTGAGCAGCTCTGAATCAAACTTCACCTTCATAACATCAGAGCAGAGACATTTGTCTTCATTCTCCCCCCTGTCCTTCACTATTAAATGACTTTTAAATAAGCATGTGTCCCACTGCTTGGACAGTGACACATCATTGGATGCTCCACACTGTGAAGTGAGTGATCTGCTGGCGACACATGGATGATTCTGATGTTCTCATTTCTTCACAGGTAAAGTGAATAATGAGCCTGTCTTTCAAAGAGTGTAAAATGTTTTCTCCTCAGTCTTATCACATGTCTCCCTATCACTGAATACAAAGGGCCTCTTTGCTGCAGGTAATTATTAAGCAGAGGATAAAATAAGAACCATTATACATACTTTATACAACTAGTTTGGTTTCTTTCAACCAGTAAACATATATTCAATTATCAACATGAAACATGAAACATGAAACAAAACAAAATTAATTAATTTAAATAATATATATATTAAAGTAATGAGCAGTTTACGCCACAATATTCTCCACATACAAATCATTTAATGCAAAGCCTGAAATGTACTCCAGTGTCAGTCTATTAGTAGTATAAAGATACGAAAAACAACTGTTCTATTTAGTGTCACAGTCAAAGCCGTGTTACCTGGTACAGAGCCAGCGAGTGTCCGTATCTGTAGAGGGGGCCGTTGCTGACAGGAACCGCGTCCCACGTACTAGTCTCCAGGTTGTAGCTGCAAAAAGAAATAAATGAAAGGAAAAGTGAGTGAAAGACGTAAATTCTGATGATCAAAAAGGTCAAATACATTTAAAGTTTACTAAACAAAACTTAATATCTGCTCACGAACACTGAGTCAGTGTAAGACAATGACAAACGAATAAATAAATTAAAATGGATCATGTTTAGGAAAATAACCGTTCTCCTCTGATTTTTTTTTAGTGCATTTACTTGTGCGTGACGGGTGATATTCTCAGAAAGTGAATCGAAACACGTTCGTCACATCATGTCTGCGTGTTCGGATTTGACTCATGACTCAGAGTCCGATTTGTCAAGCTAATTACTCGTCCCTCACGCACACAGGTGGCACTAGCAACATTAACGATGACTCTGCGTCATTCAGGTTTTCCAGTACAGTCAGCCAACATGCGCAGTACCCGGGGCCTGGATCCGGACCAGCTCACTGAGCAGTTCAACTCGTTGACGTCAGACAGGTCTCATGGTTGTTACTGTCAGAACATCCATCTAAAATCATCTGTGTGGATTTGCATTGCTGCTCTCAGGCTTACTTGAGGACCATGTGGTAGTTGGAGTAGTTGAAGGAGTAGCCTCCCACCACCCACATCAGCCCAGAGTGCACCAGAGCCTGATGGGAAGCCCGACCCAGAGACTGAGCAGACGGTTTGATACTGGGCAGCATCCAGAAGGCCTCAGTGGAGGGAACGGACAGAGAGCAGTCTGGTCCTGTGGCGGAGAGATAGTTTGAACCAACATGGTTAAAACCCACAGACACAAAAAGGACAAGTAACATGTTCCTTAATTTTAGCATTTTACAGTGGCAGTATGAGGTCAATGACGTCCACCACACCACCCTCAAATCAGCCGTGACCCCTCAGATCTGACCCCAGAACAGCTGAAAAACAACATGTGGACTGTGTTATAACTTTAAATTGTTTAGTTTATCAGACAAAGATGAGAAAATCAGCAACATTCCAAATATAACCTCTTAACCTCTAACAGGATTTACACCGTAAATAAAAAGAACAGGACGTCAGTGTCTCCTCGTTAAGTGTGTCGACAGAATCGTCAGCAGCTTTTTACTGAGGCAGCTTGAACAAGAGGCAACAAATGAGACTGGAGAAGAAACGGAGAGAAGAAACGGAGAGAAGAAACAGAGAAGAAGAGAGGAACTGATGTCAGAACGCGCTCGTTTCATTAACACAAAAACATATATTTTGCTGGCAAATGGCTGTTGCTATAGAAACCGGCACCTTTATTACCCTTGCTGTTTTTGTACGAGCTGAGGCTGTGTGGCCGTTCCCACCTGACTCATTGTCACACACACACACACACAAACACACACACACACACACACACACAGGTTCAAGGTCACTTTTATCGTCTCTCTTGGGAGACATTCTGCTGGATTAAAGGAATTAAAAGGAAAAATTCTGTCATAAGTGCACATTCAGACACTTTCCTCACTTCAATCGAAGCAAAGCCACTTCCTCCAAATGTCTTTGTGAAATTGAGGTTTTCTGCTTTTCGGTTTGAAAAGAGTTCTGTTTGATTACATGAATAAATGTGAGTCTGCAGATCTCAAACAAACGTGCAACAACAGAAGCTGTGTGTTCAAAAGGTTTTACAACATAGTTTTCAGGTATTAATGCTAAAGTCAGTCACCACCCTGTAAAAAAGGTTAGAATGTTTTAGTCACCCCTTAATCAGCAGGTCATTAATCTTAAATGCATGGGATGAGCTTTACAGTAAAAAACATTTATATGGTGAAATGTGGTCACTTTGTTCCCTTTGCAAATTGATTTCAGGTTATATAAATGCATTTTGATTTGAATTACGACTAAATTAAGAATTGTATTTAACAAGTGTTGAATAGATTCATTTCCTATTTAATGGCTGCATTTTGTGTGGGTGCAAATGGTGAATTAAAAATACACTAACAGGACTTTTTCATCCTTATTATTAGCTCATCAAACCCCAAGAAGACTCACGTAGATGTGTTCAAACCAAACAAGTCATCGTATCTGTACAATTTCATGCTTTATTCCCATCATGCTTCTACTTGTGCTTACACCTTCAGTCCAGAAGGGGGCAGTGCGTTATTATCTATCCTAATTAAATATCTCTATGACAAAAGAGCATTAGTTCTGAATTCCTTGTAATAAGTATAAACAGATGAAACACTATTTGAACAATTAACACATTCATGTTTTCAATACAAAATAAAATCACTAAACAAATGTGTTTTCAAATTTATGACTAGTTCTTTTCAAGAGGAAGAGACGTATTCACTAATGAAACATAAAAACTAAAATTATGATGCCACATTTATTATCTGGCACTAGGCAGGATTTCCCAGGACACTGCATCTATTGTTTTATGACATATAATAATATTGAATCAGGCAACATGATGTCGGGAGCTGATGTCTGCTTGTGCTTCAGCATCTCCTGTTTCGTCTGATCCTTCATTCGCTTTTCACGTTAATAATGAAGAAAAAAAAAAAAAAAACATCACAGAGATCCTCTCCATGACAGGCATCATGGGAAATCTGATCTTTGTTGGGAGACTATAAAAAAGAGGCATTGGCCTCATTTGTAGTGATTACTTACAGGCTCATGGAAAAGTTGCACAAGCCGTGATCTGCAGCTTAAAAAGAGGCAAAAAATCCTCAGAAATCCAGACAACAGGAGCTGAACTGTACATGTTGTCCATGTTGTGCACATGTTGTACTTGAACTCGAGTATGAAGTTATTCATAAACCTTTGAGTGAGTGTTCCAGTGTGAACCCGGTCGTTGCTCATTTATAAAACTGAAACGCTGCTGGAGCAATAATGTGATGAAACCTAAACAGTCTTAATGTGGAGACATCGACATGCAAATCACCAAAATCAATAATGCCTTAGTTGAGATACAGCACTTTAAACCCTCTCTAGCCTTTTCCTCTCCTTCAGCCCACTTCTCTCTACAAAGTCCATTTAGCTCCAGGCCAAAGAGTCGGAACTTGCTATTCTGGCTGCACCTCAGTGGGACCAGAGGTTTCTCTACAACCCCCTCAGTTCATCACTTTCTCTTTTCTAATTTCCCTGATAAAACTCGGTCCTCCACTTGGCCCCCGTTCGTTTCCTTACCTTGCCAGCTGTCGTTGCACACGCAGAGCTTCTCTCCGGTCAGGTCACAGTAGCCGTGATCCGGGCTGCCACAGTTGTCTCTGCAGTACGGGATGTCACAGGCTTCTCCTTTCCAGTACTCATCACACTCACAGTACACGCGGCCCAGCACGGAGTTCGCTGTGCTGCATCTGCCGTGGCCCGAACAGTTGTTGGGACAAGAGTTTATCCTGGGGGAGACACAATTAGGAAGGAAGGTCTTCAAGGTTGCATCGACTGTCACGGGCTAGATGTTATTTTTAGACAACCAAACAGCTTTGAGATGCTGTGGATCATGAATTTATCCTAATTATCTATTTCTCCTGCTCATAGTAAAATACATTCACATTGTTTCTAATCAATAGACAACAGATTAAATGACTGTATGTTGTATGAAAAGCGGCTGCAGAGCTGAATTATTATAAATCACTGGAGCTTGTTAGCTTCTGGTTTTGGATCAGTTCTGCAGCACTCTCTTCATTTGGTTTCCAGCAGCTGCAGGCACATCCACTGTAAACTACCTACTCTGTGTCAAAGCAGGTGAGAGCAGTGAGTAAGTGCCCAGCGTAGAAAGAGGAGCATTTACTGTACTGGATCTTCAGTAGATAGTCAGATAGTGAGGTTCAATTAAATCAGAGATAAAAAGTGAAATGAATACTGGTGGTGTTGCTGCCGTATGTGTCTGCTGGTTGTGTAAATCAGCATGGTAAACATACTAATACTGAAATAAACACGTACTTGACTGATGTCTGCACTGTGGTTGTATTTAATTTATAGTATTAGTAGAAACATATTTAATCTGCCAACTGAATGTACTGTAATGTAACAAGGAAGCAGAATCCACATAAAGAGAAGACGTTAAGTTAAAGTGTAAAAGAGCTAGAATGGCACTAAGATTAAGACACAAAGGAGACTGAGAATAAAAGATCCATTAGATATAAAGGAGCCTAATAGCAGAAATAAAAAACATCTACACATTTAAACTCTATCATTACACACAGAGTCTGTGTGATATCAAATAAAAAAAGATACTGAAAGCAATAAAATACAGGAGAAAAAAAAGGGAGTCAAGGACCAAGAGCAGAAAATCATCCTTTCATTAATGCAAAAACGCTGGTTTGCTGCTGACAAGAGGGTCGTCATGACAACCTTTATCTCGCGCATGTGTGTGTGTGTGTGTGTGTGTGTGTGTGTGTGTGTGTGTGACCGTGCACTAATTGTCCTCACTCCTCCCTGTTGTCCAACATCATTCAGTTTTCCATTATGGTCACTGGGCATAAAGAAGCCTGGTTCGTGCCTGTGGTGCAGACAGCAGGAAGATCTACTGCACATGTACAGTGCAGTAAGAATGTTAATAACACCAGGACTTTGGAAGAGGGTTGAGGAACAAAAACACAACCAGAATAGTTTATTTCTAGCTCCTGAGTGCATACGTCTACTCTTTAGTGATGTGGGACTCTGCAGTATGAGTCCAATTCATTGAGATGTAAGTGCAGAAGGAAACATCCTCATTTAAAAAGGTTTGAATATTAGGAGTGAACAGAGGTACGCTGATCCACTGTATACACATTATGACTGAGCACGTAGGTTTCAGGTTTAGTGCGTTCTGATGACAGTGGATCTAGAAATGAAGATGTGACTGATGGTGAATTTGTTTTTGTGCCATTCAGGAATCAGATAAAGTCCAGTCTTAAAGCAGAATTAGAGCAGGAGAATGTTGAAGCTCGCTCAGATGACACATTGGACAAGATACTGTATGTTTCAATATGGTCCCGGGACAAGTTACAACTAAGGAGGACATCTCATAGTAGTAAAACAAAATGCCCCCAAAACAAACACAAACTAGAGACGGCTGCAGTAAATGTCTAACCAGCGGAGGAAGCCACCATCTGGAGGTGTCTTCATGCAGTCGGTATTAAAACTGACATTTTAATTTTGAATTATGTTAGTTTGTCAAAATAATCTGGACTCCATAAAACTGGGGGCCTGTGAATACAATTAGCTGCTCGGCCTACATGGTTCATCCAGTAAATTAGAGCTGCCAACCTGCACTCAAAGCACATCTTGATAAGTTCACTACAGAGGCATAAAGATGGAAGGAAAAGATACTGAAGAGGAGAGAAGAAGAGGTTTAGATCACTGGAGACTGAGACTAGGACAGAACAGTGGATTACAGAGAGGCAGAGGGAGGAGAACGACATCTCCACGTACGAGTAGGTGATGGTGAAGCCAGTCAGGTTGTAGGCAGCATCGCTGAAGAAGTGAAGCAGAGCGTAGCCGGATGTTGTCACCACCTCTGGGACTGTCTCGTTTCCTCTGGTCTCTGGTACCACAAGACCGCTGAGAAACATTTGACAGAAGCAGAAAGAGACAAAGGAAGTAAAATACTAAAAAAAACATGTTGAAATGCTGCAACACTTTGTGGACTCTGTCTGGAAGCCCCATCGGAGAGCTCTGAGATAAAAGGATTCCATCTCAGGAAGTGCAGGCCCACTAAAATATGACAGTGATTAGCTTTAAAGTAGAATAACTCTGCAGCTCAGACTCATCCTGCATTTAGTTTTTAATTGTTTGATGAGGTTCTCCTGCAGCAGCTGGAGGTTTCTCATTTGGCCCCACTGTCTCTTTTAATAAATGACATGCACTGCAAATCTTTTCCCATAATGAATCTGAAAGCCTCTCCCTGATATAACTACAGCATTTTTCCTCACCGTATGCATGTACCCATCTGTAATGAACAATGTAAGCAAATTATTGTACCTAATAATGCTGCACATGTCATATTCACAGGAGTTTATATCCTGGGAGTAACCGAACTCTCAGCAGGAGATAAGCCTCAATGCAGCACAGCAGAAGTGGGAGGTTGATAAATTATTGGCATTAGTGGTTTTAATGAATTAGTGAAAAATGCCGCCCACGTGCTCGGTGTCCTTTAGAAAAAAATAATAATGAAAATATACAATAAAGCTCCAGAAAATGAATTGCCATTCAGGGCTAATATAAGTAATGGCAATGTTTTCATTACGGCTGTGTTGCAGTGTGATGTAATTATCAGGCCCATTGTTGCCCGTACGTGGAGACAGTTGACTGCATAAACCTAATATTGTTCTGAAGCTGTGCCAAAGGCGACCTGAGCTGCTCCATAGTGCTCCCCCCTCTCACCTGAAGACTGCAATCAAAGGGGCGTAAATGGAGTCTCCATCATAGATGTACATGTGGTCCCAGCTGCACTCTGTGGCAAAGTGATTGAAGCGCAGCCTGAGTACTGCATTAGGACTGAGAGACAGGGAGACAGGAGAACAGAGGACAGACAGGCTTGACAAAAACATAACGCCTCATATGATTCTTACTTTGCAAAAGTGTCTCCAATATTTATGAGGTCGGTGGTTGGGATCAGAAATTGACATTTCAGGGTCTCACACAGGCCTCAGAAAAGCTTTTTGCTACAGTGGAACAATTAGAATGAAGACGTGTTCTTTATTAGTCTCTGCAATTATCCTGAAAACGTTCTGCAAATGTAAAGATCACACGCTGTGTAGAAGATAAAAGAGAAAATACAGGAGCAGCACTTGATAATTTAAGATGAACAGACTAATAACGTTGTTAGATCTTAGCAATAGCAGGACTATAGTGAACACTGACTCGTCACCTTACACACATTTAATGAGTCTCATTCATGAAAATTAGCACATTTGATTGTAGTTTTGATGTTTCCTGTGTACAAATGTAACATCGTCATCAGTTTTAAAGAGACTTTGACCAAAGATTTAGTCCTGATGTTGGTGTTATATCAATAATAATATCCTTATATCATTAGACACATGCAACGATAATCCAACTGCTCTTCAACTTTAATCACAACCAGTTTGTTGAAGTGAAAAGAGGATTCAGTCATTTAAGATTCTGAATTAATGCCTTTGACAGTGTTGAAATTGAAACTCATTTCATTTAAAGCTGTGAAAAGAGAAAATACCAGTTACTGTAGTACAAGTGGATCCAACTGTGAAACTATAAATACATAGTTGTTCAATCTGACGCTATCAAACTGTGTTTTCTAATACTCACCAATTTAACCTAGCGCTCCAGTTAACTCTTACTCTAACTCTAAAACATAAATGATGTGTGTTGAGAGTGGGGGGCACGTGAACAACATGTTAATGGATGATCAGTCGGCCCTCTCCGAGTTATCTGCACCAACATTTCTTGGCAAATCATTCGGAGGTCGAAGCCCTTTAGGTGAAATGTGTGTTTGTGATTTCGGCCTCTGTTAGTGAGTCTGAACTGATTTGGATTGAGAAACGACATAATGCTGCTAAAACGATATCTTTTCAAAAGCTTCTGTTGTTTTTAACCAGCGTATTTTGAACATTTAGTGGAAACAGCTATTGAATGTCAACAACAGTGGAATAAAATGGATCCAGTACTTTAAATATAATTCCACAGCTTCCTCCACCGTGTGCATTCAGATGGTGCAGCGTGCTTTCCCAAGCAGTTAATGGGCACAAATCGACTCTGGAGCAAGAAAACTACACTGAAGACTAACTCCTTTTCTTTGCACAGTAATAAAGCTTTCTTTATTTAGACGCCTGGAGCCAAATGGAAAAAGAATCCAGTTTTAACCAAGTGGAACTAAGTAAGATTAATGGTGATATGAGGAGGATAAAAACATTGAGACTTACTATCCTTCTATTAGCCAAGTGCATTTGGTTTTGTACTTGTAGTTAACGGGTCCATCGGTGAGAGATCCTGACAGGTCTGTTAACCTGTGGGAAGAGAGGAGACAAGTCAGAAGTTGGGTTTCTCATATCTGATGCTCGATTACACGCTGACTGAAATGAAACTAAAGCTTGTGTGACCCGGTGCTGCCCTCTAAGCCCAGACTCAACTTAGAGTTATGATCTTCTGGCTGATCACAACAATGAGGTCCAGTGTCGGGCAGATCACGGGGTGTCAAAAACTGGAGCGGTAGTTTTATAGAGCTTAGAACAGTGCTGAGCCAGAAGTCAACACTTTTGACCTCTTTCAGTTTATTTCATTTAGTTCACAGGAACTGGAAAAAACAAGCTTCAGTTTGTGATGAACACAAAAATCTTTCATCTGAAAAATCAGAAACAGTCAGTGTGGAAAATAAATAAAGCTCGCTTGACCACAGGATAAAACACAAACTGAAATTCATTCCATGAAAGCAGCTCAACCATACATATAATTCCTACTGGGTCGATCCAGATCATTCTCTGTCCCCTTTGGCAAACTCACACGGTGGTTACCAGACTTCCTTCAAAGATAATAAATGATGCTGATTAGACTTCTATCTAACGTCCACACAGAAGATCATCAGAGGCATTTCTGGCTCTCTGACTCCCCGAACATCATTTAAACTTGTATCACTCGCTCTTTCTTCTGGCTTTCACTTTCTCTTGGTCAGAGTTGTTTCTTTTTACCACAATATTTTCTCTCTTGGTGCTCTAAAAACAAACCAGCAGCACGGATCGGTGCCAAACGGGCAGATTTCCCCTCCAAGAATTTCACAGAAGAAACAGCAGATGCAGCTTGAATCCACAGTTTGTGCACAAAAAAAACGAAATAAAACGAGGTCTCTAAGTGTGATAATCCAGTGTTATCTGCCTATAATGTATGTCGTGTACATGCCTCTAAATTTAAATTCTGAATTCACTCGTGCTCATTCCCTTTGTGTAGAGTTACAGAAGAAGCAGAGGAAACATCTAACCTGCCGTCTTCATAGCTGGAAATCCACCTTCCACCACCTCTGAAGCTGGTTAATAGTAATCCGAGTTGTGAAAAACAGCTTTGTGCTTTGAGGGGAGGTTGTGTGCTCGAACTCTTTCTGGCTGACTGTTCCTTCCAATGTTTATGCTGAACTGTTCAACTGTTTCCCAGCTCACATAAGTATTTCCCCAAATGTCAAGCAACATTAACTTTGGCCCGCATGTCTATGATGCTGCCCAAACAAATATCTATCGGTTTTACTTCACCTTCTTTAATCCTGTATGAGCCAGTTTTCAGACACAGCGTTACACCTGCAGCATTAAGTGCATTAGGTTCTCAACTTAAGAGGCTTCGCTGCTCCGACCCGCAGCACATTAACACGGTCAGGTGGAGAACAGCTTCATTCATGCATCACATGCACCACTGATGTTAGAAACATCCCTGCTTTTTCAAAAGTAGGTTAAAGTAGATCATATCCACTTTTATTGAGAGTTTTAAGAAACGACTCAACGTGTTCCTGATGTTTCCTCATTGAACTCTACTGTGCTGTCAAACACAGATCAGTGTATTAGAAAGATGCTAATTCATCTCAGCCAGTGGGGACAACACGTCACCGGCTGAGTGTTGAATGGAGCAAACACTGGTGGAAGGACAATATTCCTGTGTACAGATAAAACCTGACCCCCCCCCCATGTCAAGGTAAGACAGCGCATGTTACTGTTGCCATAGCAATTGTTATAA
Organism: Anabas testudineus; assembly: GCF_900324465.2. Taxonomy (NCBI): domain Eukaryota; kingdom Metazoa; phylum Chordata; class Actinopteri; order Anabantiformes; family Anabantidae; genus Anabas; species Anabas testudineus. The sequence goes on from NC_046624.1 coordinate 19,779,647, forward strand.
CCATCATGTTGGTGTGAGTGTAGGTGTGTGGCGGTGCACTCCCGTCACAGCTGTCAATCAAAGTAATCTCATTCCACTGGTGTGTAGAAGGGAAAGGTGAAAACACACACACACACACACACACACACACACACCGAAGACGTCGCAGCCTGTCTCTGCCTGAACACTGAACACTGTTACTGTACAGAGGGTGGTGTTCATTATCCGAGCCTGCGGTGTCACTGTGGGCGCTGTGGTTTCATTGGCACGTTGCCAGACCACAGGACAGTGAGAAAACATTTAAAGTTAAACTCACTTTTACAAGGTTCTGTAAAAACGAATGTTGTATTTTGTTCTAATTCCTTTGTTATTTGTGGTGCAGAACTGAAGAATGTGTGTCACCGAGCTGAATCACGATAAAATCAGTCCCAATAAAGCAAACAAACAAGATAAGATGCTGCTGCATTGACTTGATCCTTCGACTTGATGTAGATCCAAGATTAATTTTGTTGATTGCATTTACACTGAGTCATTTGGCAGAGGCTCTAATCCAAAGCGACTTACAAGTGAGCTACAAAACGAGCAGCAAAGCTAAGTCAGAGAGAAGGCATTCAAAGCAAAGTGCCGGGAGAGTTTTTCCTTTTTAAATCAGCTTTTTTACATATGAAGTGCACAGATTCACCTTCAAATGAAGGGTTTGTTAAGATGTCTGTGTCCTGCAGCAGTCTCATATTTCTTTTAAAGAAGTGATTAAAATATACAAATATCTATACTATAAGATAACAGGATTGTCCTTTAATTCTTCCTAAAGGGGACCTGAACAAGGTCAAACAAGCCCCTGTGAGTCGGATTAGGAGTGTGTTATGGCAAATGTGCTTCTCCACCGTAATGAGAGAAGAAGAGGGGGCAAACAGATTGTACCACAGCCAGACACAGGCCACACTAAATACTAAAACCCTGCCAATAACACACACAGTAGATATGTGTACATGTAGAAGGGACATACAATTACAACCACGTGAGATTAGGAGGAACAAAGAAGAGATAACGTATGAAAATGCTCAGTAGGCTCCCAACTCATTCCCTTCTCTTCATCCCTCTCTGTGTCTCCATCTTTCTCCTATATCAGTCTCCCGCTGATCACAGTTTGATCCTCCGGCTATAATCCCAGATTAGACGACAACTATTCGTGTCGTTCTGATGTAATGTCCGACTCAAACGATGATAATATTAATGACAATGATGAAAACTCGCTTCTGTATCTTTTTCTCATTTCTCACTGATGAAACATATATTTTATTTCACGTTCAGTTTGAGCCACTGTAAAAGTGTAAAACTTTCCCAAACAGCTTTAAAATGTGAACAGGAGGACAACAGCTCCACTCTCTCTGCAGTGTGAGCTGAAGATTGGGAGAAGGGGTAATGGGTGAAAATAACATGTTGCATGGGCCAGTTAGTGACATGAAGCTGGAAAATGGAGAGGATTCAATGTAAAGCAGCTAAACTCAAAGGTTAGAGACACGGCTGGGCAAGAAAATGATCCTCCATGTTCTGACAGAACACGAAAAGTCAATAATATGAAAATATCACCGTGCAGAACCAAACACACTGCTGTTCGAGTTTCAGCCACGTCAGCCCTGGTTACAGCTACTGTGTTAGCACAGTTAGTACAAACTGACCTGCTGTCAGTGAGCGTGAGTCATGGATATTTTATGGGAGCTTGAATTGATATGGTGACATCTTGTTGCCAGTACAGTACTGCACCAACATCACTCAAGCCTGGAACGTGGACAGCCACACTGTAAACCTGCTGGTTTGACATTAAACTGCAATAAATAACATATGCTTTTAATATAAGACTTCAATCCGCTGCTTTCATTAGGTTGTGTTGAGGATTGATTTTTGATTCTGACATATTCTGTGCAGGACGCCTGAGCATGGGTTTACCAGACACAGATCACCAGAGCTGACACATGCACTGCCAGCATTTACATGCTAATTCATTACAATGAGCACTAAGAGTCTTCACCTAACCCAACCAGCTTGTGTTAGGACTGTGGGTGGAAACCAGAAACCCACGCAGACACTGGGAGAACATGCACAGTCCCAGCTGGTGGATAAATCGAAACCTCCGTACCTTCGTGCTGTGAGGCAACAGTGCAAAAGAGCCAGCTTATATTTAGGAGGTGGCGTTCGGTTGGTTTGAGTTGGAGCGTTTATTCCAAGTGTAAATAATGAATCATGTTGTTGGAATTAGATAAAAATAAAAACATATAGCAGCTCCCATGCAGGTTGGTGCATTTCAAAGTGCTCTCTAAGGCGACAGTACAATTATTATTACAGTCAGAACAATCTAATGTTTCTTTACTTTCTAACCATCCTTAACCCTCAAAACTGGGACTAAGCCTTAAGTGAAAACCTCTGTGAGAGCAGAGTGAATCTGCCGACATCCTGAGACCGTCTATGAAAACATGTGAAAGGTAGATCCCATTCATAGTTAATGTGGAGCTGACTGGAGTGCTCGTCCACAGCCCCAACAAACTGTCACTTGAAACACTTCTCCCATTAATCCTCCCAAAAAAGCCTGGCACGGGAGAAGACGGCAGGACACGCCGATACCACACAGCTCATAAATGGTGTCCAGCATGAGGACAACCCCCCCCCCATCTCTGACAGAATCCACAGGAGCAGATACACAGACACGAAGAGGGGAAGCGTGAGAGGCTGAAGGTGGCAGACGCAAAAAGAAAGATGACAGAGGAAATAAAACAGACAGGGACGAGGGGATGAGGTATAGAGGAAGAGAGTCCGTTCACCCTTTGAAATATTCATTTGCTCAGGGTGAATAATTGATGGTGTACAGAAGACGTGCATGAAAGATAGACAGACAAATGGATGGAAAGAGAGCAACCGGGTAGATAGAGACAGAGAAGGTGAGGTAGAGCCCCGTATCACGGTGTAGCAGAGGCACAAACCTCTGTTAGTCTCCAAAGATTCATTTTATCCCCAACAATCATGGAAACTGCTGTTTTCTACAATAATCTATTCATCAATTTAAAATCTAAGATTATCATTTATATTCTACAGTTTATATCAGAATTAGCTGAAGGTCAACACACAGTAACAAGAACATGACATCTGATCTGATGCTGTTTCTTTACTCTTTGAATTAATGAACTTTATTTACCTTAAGTTCTGAATCCTATTCTATCTTCTGACTTTATCTGCTCAGTGTCTAGACTATAACATAGCTGGAAGTCATACATTAAAATCCACATGTACCTGTGTTCCACTGAGATGAAGAGAAATTAAATATCCCAGGAGAAAAAAGCAGAACAGAACGTGGTATAAATATGAATATGAATTGACGTGATTATCCAAAACCCGGCTTCTGTGGTACTGATGGTTTGAGGAGAGAGAAGAGAAGGAGGAGATGGATAAGGACAGAACAGAACGCATCAGCAGGAAGCAGGAAGAAGAACAGGAAATAACTGTGTAACATGCGTCTAAATGCCTGTTGATCCCTTCACAGATGTCATTTTACATTTCTGAGCAAACCACCTCCACTTCATGACTCTTCACATTTAATTTAGTTTGATTCACCTTCTACTGTGTCTCTCATTGTTTCATTGTCATTTAGAAACTGTTGGGACCTACATCCTGAGCCTGGTTCTGATAGAGGCACACTGTGTCCTTGAGGTCTAACAAACATGTTTTCTTCCTCATTAATGTTATTAAAGGTCTCAGTATCAATAGGATGATATATATGTTGGTCTTCTATGGGTCAGCTCACAGGCTGGACGTCGACTCTAGTGTCACAGTGAGCACTCTGCTAATGCATCACTACATTTAAGATCTGATGGACTTTAATGGCAACAGTAAGGAAATCTAATTCCACTGGTCTCTTAAGTAACAACAACAGTGACGTGTCCAGACAGCGTGCAGTGACACCCTGACTGTCTCCCTTCCTGACTCAATTATAGAACCGCAGCTAAGTAGACTGTCCACTTGAAGAACAAGAGAAAACGTTACGAGTTCATGTCAGACTGTAACAGGATGTGTGCTGCATTGATTTTCCTCTCTCATACAGACACACACACACACACACACACACACAGAGCCACGCTTACAAAGACTTTCAGTGACAGCCTGTAGTCAGCTGAGAGTGACATCACTGTGAGTAACATGAAGACGCACACATGTTAGTGTTTAACCCGATTCTGAGGAACCTCCACCGACTGCTCTCATCCTCCGAGCCTCTAATCGCGCTCTGAACTCTGCACTTCACTCGCCTGTCGTTAAACTTTACATAAACTGACTCCGTAAGGAAGAGAGAGTCGTCCAAAAGTGACTTCACGTTGCAAAGATGTCCTCCCCCATGAAATAAGACATTTAACAATCACAAAACGCTTGAAAATCTTCCAAGAACAACAACAACGCTCCTTGCGATGCAGTCGTAGATGACCATATTTAGAAAACGCAGCTCACGCCAGAGTTTTATTTGCAGAAACCAACTCAGGCCAGTTAAACCCACCTTATGCTGGTTCAGCCTGATTACACACATCAGCACAGATCATTTCATGCGGCTGTAAATACTTTTCTTTCTCGACTCTTTGCTTGCTTTAGCTTTCGTCTGAATTCATCCCCAATAAATGTGAAATCATCATCATCACCTTCAACACAATATCAAAAGAGGAGCGAGTCAGTTAAACAAGGTGTAAGCTCAACACTAGATCTAGGTTCAAAGACCAGCCTGGGATTTCTCTGCATCTCTCAGCTCCTCACTGTGAAGCTGTGAGAGACACTAAGCACTCATTTTAATTCTGTACATGTATTAACTTTGCTTGAGGAGCTGTGAATGTTGAAGCAGAAGAAAGTTAACACCCTGCCACAGTGGGATTTGAACTGAAGTTCATTTCTTTTCTATGCAACATCGCACTAGCTGAGAGAAGAGTGTGTTCCTGTGCACAGCGGCCCACCAGTGCCAGATATATCTGACGCACTGTAACACTGATGTATCTAATGCACAATGTGGATTTTACCTCGTCGGAACATTTTCCAACTAAGTTTATCTTCAGTCGTCTGTTTTCTGTCTCCTGTCAAATCACGTTGCAACAGATACAATTCAGTTTTCTGCAACTGGAAAAATGTCATAATTAACATTAACATGTTCCAGTTGGGTGTAATAACCTGGTGCACTGGGGCGTCCGTCTCAAAGCTAGTGGAGATCTCCCTTCACTTTACCTAATACAGCGTGTGTGTGTGTTTTCCAGCATGGTGTGGACTATATTAGAGCCCCTATGAGTGATATCCTCTCATGCTCTTATCTAATGTTCTGTTGACCCGTTTATATCTTTGACAGTTTCCCCTGAAAGAAGATCCATGATCATTCCCAGACAAACGGAGTGTGGGGAGTTCTAATTTTTACTAATGTACATTACTCTGACTTACTGTCTGTGTGCATATTTACATATCTTCCCTACGGGAGGTGTAAATTCCCATTTCACTCCAGTTCTTCTTAATGATTTATGCCAATAACAGGGGAAGTATAATATACAATACATGCATCTGTCTGAGAAGAAGATCACCCTATATGCCGAGCACACAATGATTAGAACACACAGATGATGAAATCTGCACTTGGCTTTGTAATTCATCATATTTTAATAATGTGTGTTCACAGATCTTTAGCTCCAGAGGAAACAGATTAACAGCGTTCTTCATAATAATCTAAAGCTTTATGTACTGATCTCGTCCTGCCACAGCTGCCGTTTGCAAGAATCCATACATTATTGTGTTCCTTGCTGCTGGCAGTACATCCAGATTCCTATTTCCATACCGTTTATGTTTTTATTAAGTTCACACAGTCTTCTGATAAAACAGTGGGAATTATTATCTGTGGCAGCTCTTCAACGCTGTGCACAACACTCAGGGTGGATAAAATACATAGAAGATAGCAGCAGAACTACATAAAGCCAGTGATAGATGACCAGACAACCCTGAGATGACGGCTGCATTGTTCACACCGACAAGCACACGCACACACACACACACACACACACACACACAGAGCAAGGGTCCCCGAGCTGGGCCCAGTAGTGAAGATTGAGAGATCTGTGTGGTTGCTTGGTGTGTGTGTGTGTGTGTGTGTGTGTGTGTGTGTGTGCACGTCAAGGGGGAGCTTAAAGAAGAGATGAATGACCAACAATTGAATAACCTTGACCTTCTCTGCAGATATCCTTTATTAAAAATCACGAAAAGCCCTTCTACTGGGAATAACGAGGGCAGAGTGTGAGCGTGTGTGTCTGTGTGTGCATGGATGTGTGTGTTTTAGAGTGCATGATTGATGTTACTGGGTCTCTATCACCTACAGTATAGTCATGGTCCAATGGCTTTCACACAGCGCATCATCCATCCCCAGCCCCCACCCAAAATCTCACACAAACACACACCTACACTTGATATAGATCCTGTAACTCAAATAAGGTCAAAGAAAAGCTAATAGGAACACGGCCCGTTTAAATAGAGCAGCATCAACTGAAGGGGGAGAGAACAAGAGAAGTGAAGAGGGAGGAATGAAACTGAGAGAAGAGACAGAAGAGGTGGAAAGAAAGAAAATAAAAGAAATATAAATGAAAAAAGACAAAAGAAAAGGAGGAAAGATGAGCAAAAAGTAAGTGGGCAAGAAAAGTAGGGAAGAGATCAGGGCAGGTAAACATCAACATGATGAATATAAAAGAAGAGAAGAAGAAAGAATAAAAGATAAGAAAAGAAAATAGTGAAAATGGGGAAAATTAAAAAGAAAATGATGAAGGAAAGAACAGAGGAGGAAGAAATGTAGAAAAGATAAGAAGGGAAAGAAAACAAAATGAAATGAAAAAGGAGAAACTGAGAAATAAAATGGAACGAAAAGAAAGAAGAACAGAAAAGAAGAAGAAGAAGAAGAAGAAGAAGAACCTGGGAAAAGAGAGGAACAAAAGAGCAGGAAGAGAAGACACACACACACACACACACACACACACACACACACACACACACACACACACACACACACACACACACACACACACACAGCAGGCTACATAGTGATGCAAACATCCATACACATGAGGTGACTTTGCTTTATCCATCTGCCTCTGTGGGATGTGAAAGTCATATTCAAATATTCTTCCTCTCATGTTTGAGCAAATAGAGCCACATGTTCCTCTGTTGCCTCAGCAGAAGCTCATCAGTTCTCAGGCTTTAACCTGAGCACACAGGCCCATCTCCCTAATGACTCTACACACTCAAAAGGTTAATGCACTCCATGAGTCACTCTATTAACTGCTGCCACAGGTCTATTAACCCTGGGGAAACTGTCCTCAGAGACTTTTTTAAACCCCAATCCTGTATCATGATCTTGGTGATGCAGCAGTGGCTTTAGTTACACAACTTCGGCCATAGCGGAGCTTGATTTGGTTCATCAATAAGGATTATTCACATGTCATGGTTTGTTATTTCCAAGCAAATGAAAGGAAAACCTGAGAATGTGAAGCACAGAGGAGCAGGTCTCTAGAAATGTAACGTCAACGCCTCACGTTGCAGTGATCGTACGGACCGCGTCCCCCAGTGTCCTCTCTGTCATGTGTTGCAGTAATTTCAGTAAAAATTACTGCTGTTCAATATCTATCAGCTCCAACATGAGCTGCTCAGTTTCAGTGGCTTGGCACCGTTACTAGTGCAGGTCCACCGGCTGCAGTCGTTACGTTGAGATGATGTAGTTCGTTTAGGTTAGTGGGAAAACTGGAAGTGTAAAAGTGTAAGAGACCAAACTACAGGAAGATGGATCAGCCTCCTCCCAAACACCTTCGATGCAGTAAAAGTTCTGCAGATAAACCGGGAATAGGAAGAGGAATTTTAGATACGTCTGTGTTGGAACAGACAACATTTACTCAAGTACTGTACTTAAGTACAATTCTGAGGTATGTACTTGTACTTTACTGAAGTATTTTCTTATCATGCTACTTTTATTTTTACTCCCCTACGAATCAGAGGACAATATGGTACTTTTACTCCACTACATTTATTTGAACAGCATCAGTTACTAGTTACTTTTTATCAGTGTACTGTCACTTTAGTACTGTATGTAACATTTTGTGCACGTACATTAGTACTTTTACTTGAGTAGAACAATCAAAGGGTACCTTTACTTGTAGTGGTGTGTTTTTCTAGGCCAATAACTGAACCTTTACTTCAGTATAGAGTCTGTGTACTTTATAAACCTCTGGAGTGAATTGATGTGATTTAAATATAAATTCTGTGCTAAAAGTGAATTGTGATGAGTACATCTAAAATATATCGTACGATGGTACAGGAGACGTCTTTTTCATCATCCACAGCTGATGAGGTCCAGCTGGAGACCAATAATATTCATAACTGTGCATTTCTTTGTGAACTCTTTCACTGTGGAGACAAACACAATAAGCTCTCTAAAGTGCTGCATGACCTGCTGCCAGTCATAATATATTTTCTCCCAGTGGGTGCATGATGACTCTGGTCACCAAAACCACAGCGGCAATAAACGAGTCACCTTCTTGTTTATATGACTTCATGTTTACACATGAATAATGCAATCATTTTGGAACTGCTTATCCACGGTTTGCTATGATGGAGCTATAATGAGAAATGTGCTGCTATTCCAGGTAGGACCTTCTGGAAGCAGCAGAAAATGAACAAATTAACTTGGTTATGACCCAAAAATGCTGATAAACTGAAGAAAAGAGACTAAACTGTACTGGGTTTCCTCCAACACCTATATTACTAATACAAAATATCTAAATGTAAATGTAATTCGGGCAAGATAAAGTTGACATACCTGCTTCTAACAACATTACATCACGGACGTTTTCATTCCACAGCTCAAGGACTTTTTCATTCCACAGCGTCCTTGAGCTGTGTTTACTTCCAAGATATTGGAGCAGACTGAGCCAGGTTTAGGCTCCCTCTCACAGGATGGGGGAAATAAAGCCTGCAGTTCAAGTAAAAGCCAAATGACACGTTTTACACCAACTGTCTTAAAGCAAATACACTTGTAAGGGAGGACTGGAGCTGTTGAGGAAGCAACACCTTACTAATACACTTTATACATGTTGGGCTTTTTATGAGAGAGGTGTCGATCCTCCGGAGAGGAGCTACACAAAGCAGAGGAATAAAGTCAAGCCTGCTTTATTTCTCCCTCTGAGACAGTAGCAGCTATTCAGTCATTTGTGTCCTGACACAGCTTGACACTACATGTATGCTGCTCTAGTGTGTGTACGTGCGCAGAAATAGTCTTTATTACAGTCTGACAACAGCCCGCTCTGTTATTACAGGGAGTTTGCACCCAGCCCAACCAGGCCAGAGGCTGATTATACACAGTGTCCTGCAGTCAACAGAGGGGTGTGGGTGTGTGTGTGTGTGTGTGTGTGTGTGTGTGTGTGTGTGTCGCCCTTATGGTGAGCTCCATCACATGTGGTCTGCATTAAAAAGTGATTGTGTTTTACAGGGCTGCAAAGCATCGCCATGCCGACTGAAATCACTATCCCATGTTGTCAGCCACTCAGTCATATTATGGGATGGATTCCTCTAGTCTGCACATATGCATGCATGCGCGTGCACACACACAATAAATCCCTACACCACACCCAGCACTTGCAAAGCTCTGAATACACTCCAACTCACGCTGTCTCATAGACCAAACCTCTGACAAAAATATGAACCATAAAGAACAAAGAGCAAGAAAACCAGAAGAGTTCAATCAAAACGCTCCAGATATCAACAACAACTGTGTGGAAACGTGGTTCTAAGATAGAGAAGTCTGTTTCATTAAGACAATGAAGGTGCTGAGAACCTGAGCTTCACTAATTAAACCAGCTTTACACCAAATTGACAAAGTCTGTGTGAGGCAGAGTGTAATTATCAGCATGTTACACACTGAAATGGAACCTGGCTTTCCTATCCTATTTTCTGCCATCCTCACAGTTTTCTTTTTCATCCACACAAGTTCCAGGCAGGTGGGAGAGGAGAGTTGCATAATCCCCTGGCAATTTGTCACACAGAAACTTTATTCTCCCCCATTCTTGCCCACAGCTGAACTGAAATTTGCAGTAGTGTAACTTGCTGCAACACTTGTCAATGTTGGAAAGCCAAAGGACGTGCACTGCCGAGGTCAGCATAGTTCGATAGTTAGTTTATATCTGGATGCAAATAAGTCATGCAAGTGTTCAGGACAGCACTGTGAGTGTCCATAGGAAACACTGGTAATGCTCTCTGCATCACACTTATGTCTGGTGTGATGAAATCACCACATTGGAAAATGGATTTGTAACATTTGATAGGATGTTTGTTTGCATTTGCAGTATTATGTTCACTGATTATACTGATTTCCACACAGGCTGCAGGTCTTAATTTGTTGCAAATGGAGAAATCATTTCTCTTCTGCCATTTCTATCTTAAGAGTGCAGAAAAATAAACACTGTCCTACAGGTTGCTTGGTTTCGAGGTGACGTGAACAACAAACGTCAAGAGGAACATACAGAAAGTGGAGTGGTTAGTGAGACACCCTGTAATTTAGTGTGTCCTACTGTGCCAGCAGGTCATTACTAGCAACAGGTTGGAGGACTTGTTGACATACGCTCACCGGCCACTTTATTAGGAACACCTGTATATATAGAATTCAGTGCTGTGTAATGTAGCAGCTGTGGACAATTACTAAGCACTAATTTAACATGAACCCATCATTTGTACCGGGGCCTGTATGATCAGAACAAAGTACTGGTTTTTCATGTTGTGCATTTGTTCATGTGCTGAAAATAAAGTGTAAAGACGACGCCGAGCACAATAACAGCCTCAGGTGACGAGGCTCTGGCCACCTGGCAGAAAGTGACAGGACACAACAAAATGACTGCTCACCCCCAGGCAGAGTGTGTGTAGTCACCAGGAACATGCGTTTGTGACTTTCTAGCACATTCTCCATCTTACAAACGCTTTCATACACACTCACATGCACCCTGCTGGAGTGAGCACTGTGAATACAGGGAAAACACAATCGAAGAGGACTGCGAGTTACAAGAGAACATGAGCAAACAACCACAAATGAACAGCAATAATCCAGGCTTTGCACTTGCAGTAAACACACCCACCACATGCAGATACACAGACACAAACAACAGGCACACATGGAAGCAGAGCTAGCACATGCTTTGGTGATGAAATCATTTGGGTGAAAACACAGTTTGGAAGCAAGAGGGGAATACGTCTTTATCCGGGTGGATGGAGGGAGCGGAGTGTGTTTGTTGGGACGGACAGAGAGGCATCGTGTGTGTAGAGGAAGAAATGAGAGGAGGAAGAGTGGAAAGAAACAAAGAGGAAGTCTGAATCCAAAGTGATGCTGCTGCCAGGAAAATAACTCGGGCCTCAGCAGAGACCCAGAGGATCATCTAGTCAGCAATCTAACCTGACCACACACACACACACACACACACACACACACACACACACACACACACACACACACACGACTGCTGCCATTGATAATAAAACTGTACATGGATTCGCTGTTTCTCAGCAGCAATCAGCCCGTTCTCACTTCATTCAGAGTTCAAGTAGGGACTGAAGAACGGGGTCGGCTGCTACTAAAAAATATTCCATATGAAATAAAAACACTTATTCTAATCCTTCTTTAGTCCTGCATCTAATGGAAGACATCAACACTCCTAACTATCTACTGATGGAGGGACGCTGGACATTACCACAAACACTTATCTGATTACTGAACAACTGACAAAGGAAGTAAATGGTAAGAGTGTCTGATGGCTCGTACAGACTGTATGTACTGAGCCAAATGACTATTGATCCATAGCTTCTGTACGGGGCATTACAAAGACTTATCGTTATCAGACAGATTTAATATTTGGCTGTGTCTGCTGTGGGTTTAAAGGATTGTTGGCTGCCTGGACTAAACAGTGATTCCCTAACGTTTTGTCCCCAGTTGGATTTTGTTGAGTCTGTTAAGAAAATTATTGAAAACCTTTTTATCTCCAGTGGACACTTCACATAATTTCTTCATCAAATCATTGTTCCTGTGCAGTAGAGGGACTGACTTCTCGAAGTTGTACCGCTGTTAGCCCACTACAGCCGTGTTTATAACCTCTACCCACATGATTTCATGTCTTAACCCGCTTTCACCCACACCACTCAGTCCAGTAACACTAGCCGGGCAGGGTTTGGTTTCATTTCTAGAATCCAGTAAAGCTTGGATGGAATCGCATGTTGTGCACAGACTACATACAACAATGCACTTTCTCTTTCCTTATTCTACGACGGCAGCTTTCATCAGACTAATTACAACTGATCCAGGTGTAAACAAGGAGGTTATTTTCACATCCGTGAGTCTGGAGCTGCTTTTCAACCTCAAACAAATAATCTGCTGTCAATTAGTTTCTTGATGTTAAACCTGTCACTCAGTCACTAATAGATAGAGAAAATATTCTGATCATAATTCATTGGTTTGAAAAATAAAATACATCAAATTCAGATCCGATCAGTCAGGACTTGTGTTTTGAAGATGTGGTTCAGTGCAGTTACAGACACAGCATCAGTGGGACTCACTGTCCCATGATGATGCCATAAGAACAGACCTTTCCCATCTCTCTGAAACCGCTACAGCCTCAGGGAGGAACACAGGGGGTTATGATTCATGTAATACACCCACCAATCTGTGTGTGTGTGTGTGTGTGTGTGTTGCCCTTGCTTTCACTCTCATCATAGCAGGATTAACTCACACTGGACAGATGGCCGTTGGATGCTCCTCCCTCCCAAATACTCACATGTTTCTCACACACACACACACACACGCTGCAACTCAGCACAGCACGGCGGCAACTTCAGTTCACGAGCCGTGTCATCATCACTGCACACCGCCTGAGGCTTAAACATGCATACTGAGACGCACACACACACACACACACACACACTGGTTGATGCGCGTGTCAGCAGATGATGACTCTGATGTCAGAAAAAGCACTCTACTCTGTCCTCACTCAGGCTGTCTCTCAATAAAACACTCATGTGGTTGTTTTGTCCTTGAATGGCTTCATTCTCTTCATCTCCAGGCATCACAGAGCCAGCAGGTTTTATATTTAGCTCTGTGACTGTCTACACATATTTATAATTGGAACTTACTGTAAACATAAAGTGTGTGTTTTGAGATCTCATGTTCATAGGAGAACGTCCCATCAGCTCAAACTTCCACTGAGACACTCAAAATGTTTTCTCAATACAAACATCAGCTGCCGGGTTCAGTTTGTTAACACTGGTTCATTCAGGGATAAACTAACTTATCATCCATTCCTGAGCGTCTAAGAGACTTCTAGTAAAAACTACTTAAAAAAACATTATTCCCTCCAAAACCTGAATGTTGATGTGGCGTCAATACAGTTTGAACAACAAGAGAATGAAATAGAACGAGTTCACGAACTGGATGTTGAGCTAAAATACTTCAATGTACTAGTAAATTTGTAAAATTAAAGCAAAAAGCATCAATACAATATTAAACATTAAAGGAATTTGAAGTAAAAGCTAAAACACCTCAGACCCAACATACAAACGGCCTTAAACTGCACAGTTCACATCAATATTGTCTCCGTATTGTTCAGCAACAAAATCATTTTTATAATCAATATCACACACTGAACGATTCCAACAACAACTCAAAGTGTTAATGCAGGAATGAGTAAGACCGCATGTCCCACTAGTGAAGCCAGAAAGACAGTAAGGTTAGAGGTTAGAGGTTAGAGGTTAAGTGGATGGGTGACAATCACACCTGACTCGTGACAGAAAACTCATTTCACATGACAAACAATGAGCACATTCACTAACAGTAACAGAGTGTGGTGGTCATGGACAGATAAAGATTTAATAACAGTCCACAGTGTTAAGATTTAATCCTAATCAGTGATCAGTGAAGCATCAGGTCTGAGTTTACTGCTGCTGGTTTGACCTCTGACCCCACAGGGCAAACACCCCATGACATGAATCCTGCTGCCACGCAGACGATGAAGAGTGCTGAAGTGGAACCATGACGGCCTGCGATGTCATATAATAGGATTTCAGTGGCACCATAACATCTAAACTGTGCTCATAGTGTTAGTAGGCAGATTAAATCAGACAGGAAGTTGAGGAATTTAATCCCGAACTGTAAGCTCATATTCAAACACAAATCTAAACTATATGCATTAAATCGTTCTTTTCAGGAAGACACGTTTTCTGACTGCGTTGAAGAGGTGGAGAGCGTTTCAACACGATCGCTTCAGACTATTTATCAGACTCCTGGGTGATAAATAAAAGCTACTTGGCTCCAGTTGTCTGAGATGCAAAAGTCTCCGCTGTGGCTGAACGAAGGCTTTAGAACAGCGAGAGAGAGCAGAAGGTTTTTATGTTGTTGTTTTCTCTCCTATCAATTAGCACCATCAACATCCTTTTCCAGAATCCCCTGCTGCATTTCTGTTTGGAGATAATGACTCGAAATGTTGGAGATCAGTGGGAGTTCATTTCACTGAGGCCTCCGGTGCTGCTGGCCGCCTGCACTTAGCACGTGAGATCAGTGCGATGGTATATTCTAACAAAACTCTGAGCAACACATTCACTTTGATGTGCCGCATCAGACAATTAGCTGCAGAAACTCCCAGACGCCACCGTCACATTGGTCTTCGAGTGCTTCACAGATCCTCTCTGATGTGACATTAATTTAGTATAAAACAAGTAACGTGTTTGGTCTGATGGAAAGTTTCCACCTGCACGTGTCAGCTCTGAAGAGACGAGGAACGGTGCAGATGCTTTGAATGTGTTTCTGTTGATTGTGCACCACACTCACTAATGTGTGTTAAGCTATGAGACATTTTACATTTAATTCCTGATTAAATATTTATGAAGCACAAGAAAAACACAACTGCTCTTTGTTTCCAGCCGCTAAAGACTCACATATGTGCCTCATAACAAGGAGAAGAAACCAAAGTACAGGACAGAATCACAGGAGGTGATGAAGATGAAGATGAAGATGACACTGAGTTCAGGAGATGCACATCAGGCAGAAACATGCAGAGGCAGTGCCAGGAAACAAGCAAGGCTCATAAGACAGTCCAGAACGAGAACAGCAGAACAAAACAGAGTCTAAATTTAGCAGGAGGAGGTCTGAGAAACCAGGAAGGCAAAAAAAAAAACGCCCAAAACTAAACAGCAAAAGGTCCAAGTGTCCGAGTCCAGAATCCAAAAACAGGAGAACAAGTAGGTCCTGCAACAATCGGGAACAGAGTGACTGCTGGCTGAGGGCTTTTATAGTAGATGTAAGAGACTGTGCTGATGCGATGCAGGTGAGTGAGCGGGCGTGGCCAGGTAGAAATAGAGGGAAAATAGACTAATAAAGTGGGAGGGGCTGAGTGAGTGTGACCAGGTATGCCAAAAGGAGGAGGCTGAGGTGTGATGTGACCAGGCAGGAGAAAAAAAGAGCAGGATACAGACGTGTTGGACGTTTAGTCTCCACAACTCGGGGTCGGTTTCACCTGGTTCTTCATGTCTTTGTGTTTTATTTCTTAGTAACTTGTGTTTGTCTGTTTTGAACAAGACATGATGTAGTGCACATAAAGGGAGGGAGGGAACGAAGAGAATCGAAACAACAGAGAGAGAAGAGAGCGAACGAACGCCATTAGAAAACAAAAGGCGAGACTGCAGAGTAATAAAACTACATGGAGCACCAATGCCTTAAATCAATAGACAAACACAATCTACCCCCTATTTCTCCTTTATTGGATCTGTCTGTGTGGATACGACACACGTGTGTGTGTGTCCCGACTATCCCAACACCAATCCGGTGACCACTGAGGCTTCACTATTGAGTTTTTGAAGGTACAGCAGTGATATTGAAGCACAGCCCCTATTCTCCGCTCCGCTGCTCTCCTGTCTGTCGCCTGGTTTCATGTAGTCTAGTATTTCAAGTATTTTGAGTAGTGCAGTCTTTTAGGCCAAAGCTAATACTAATACTTAACAGATGGGTTAAATGGTAGAGAAGGTAAAGATTCCCCAGTAACTACTGAGGTTGAAACATCACTGCTCTAACAGCAGTGGGGAGTAATGTCGGCTTCACAACGAGAACTCTAACTAGGATGAGAAAACTAACTTTTACGTGCTGAATGAACCACTTCTCTTGGCGTGTCAGGGTTCCACGTGTCATTTCATACTGCAGCAGTGATCAGAGCCCTTGATGCTGCTCACGAGTGGCACTCCATTCGTCAGGAACGCCACAGTTACGAGCTCAGAGGCTCACACCTGACAATAAAAGCTTTCAAGTGCTGGTCACTAATCTAACCTTCAAGTCCCCCACCATTAGTGCTTCTTCACCTTGAATCACAACTAAGCTGCTTGATAAGGGAAATGAGGGAAGCTGCTGAGCCGCTTGAGTTCTGCTTCACACTAGTGGATCTTGCATCTGATATAATGCATTGTCTTTGAAAATGAGCTGAAGCATCTCAAGGGGCTTTTTCAGCAAACAACCAAATTTGTCTAAATATAGATTTTATGCTCACACCATGTCAGCAGGTCTATTTAACTCCACAGCTATTCCCCCTTTCTTCGAGAGAACTCTCCATTATTCCACAGTGTGTGTATGTAAAGACTACTCAGTATTAATGAACACTAACTTGTAAAGGCTCGTCCCTGTGGTCTGTTGTCCAGCCTGCAGCCTGTTGTGTTCACTGCCCCCACAACAATCACATTGACTAAGAAATCGATGCAATCCTCCAGAGAGAAAAGACCAGACTAAAGTCCTGCCATCCTGCCATCTATACATGTGCAGACCAGGCCATAGGTGACTGTGACAAGCTAAGGTCATCCTCTCTGGAGTGTATGAAGGGTGATTAATGCCACATAGAACGAATGGAGCTGTGACAACTTGAGCTGCTCTTTCAGGAACAGAGACGGACAAATCTAGCAAAAGTTAAATTTACTACTAGTAATCAGATTAGACGACTTCATCGCATATTCCAGTCAAGGTGATGCTTAAAGGAGATAATTCTGACTGGTGAGGTAGCTGAAGAAGTCACAAAAGACACACAAATGTGTTACGCTGTGAAGATTAGTGAACAAAGCAACTAATATTTAGATTCCACTGCTGATTGCAAATGGAAAATATCTTGTAATGCAGCGATGTGAGCAGCACGATACGGCACAAAACATCTAAAATACTAACACAGATCAGTAATGAGGGTTGTTGAATTTCTTGCATTTACATTTAGTCATTTATCAAGTGAGATACAAGGCACAAAGGTAAGTGTACTGGAGGTAGGCCACTCACACATTACCCGGCCACTCACACACTGCCCGTCTCACTCTTGCCAAGTGAGATGTGTGAAGATCAACCAGATGGATAAAACTAGCCAAAGCCAAATGAAGCCTTCACCTGCTACTCAAACTAGCAAAACGTGGCAGCCTGGTCAAATAAAGTATGTATCTCAGAAAAGTATCTAACATGATTATTGGCCTAGATGTCAACGAGTGCAGGCTTCTGAAGCCTTAGCGTAGCACTCTTAAAGCAAATGCAAACTGTCAGCATCCACACGTCTGCTGCAGTGTCTAAAGTAAATGTCGTTCCCTTGACAGTCAGGACTCTACAAATGAGTGTCCACTGTGACGATGTATATGAGATGAGGATATCGAAGCTATATAACGTTTTATCCACATCCCTGCCCACGTTCCTGTGAAGCATTTACACACACAGTTTTTCCACTTTTCCGTGTGATTCAGTCAAATAGATTTAGAAAAGCAGAGTCTTCATGTTTTGTAGTGTCCATGTTGTCAAGTTACATAGATAGAAGCCTGATCTACTACTTCTGGACACTTTTGCTTTAGTTTTACCCAGATTAAAAACAATATCTAACAACAGAGTCAGTAACCTGACCACAGAATGACGAGGTGCCTGGTTGTGTTTTGTTGTGGCATTAATCACCTCTCATACCTGCTGGGTACACAGTACTACTACCAGGTCCTACCCTGACTTTACTCAGCTTTACTACAACAGCAGCAGCAGCTGAATATAATAAGTCACCAAACCCAGTGTGACACCTCATTAGGACCTGAACTCCTCCAACACGTGGCAGGTGCCACATCAACTCACTTGAATCTCCCCTGACAGTGCTGGCACTGATCCCCGACCCATCCGTGGTCACACACACAGCTCCCGTTGATGCACTTTCCTGAAAAACAGTTCTTGTCGCACGGTTTGGACACAGACGAAGCCTCCGCGTGGAGCACGAGATGAAGCATCACTAACACCCCCAGGTATGTGGTCAGCGCGCCCCGGGGGCTCTTTCTGGAAGACCTGGTCCAGGCGCATCGATGTATCCCACTAACATCATCCATGGTGGACGAAGTGTCTTTCTGGGCGGCTGCAGTCACAAATGAGAAGCCGTCACCTGGTGTCGGTGGCTCCGTGTCCTCCTGTGCTGCCGGTGACGCCTGTGGAAAAGGCAGGAAAACAGTAATTAGGCTGTGTCAGAACATGCGGGGCAGTAAGGAGAGCTGCAACTTTGATGGCAACACTTCAGTCCTTACAAACCCTGAGAACGCACTTCCAGTCCGACCCATCCGCTCTGAGAACAGAACCACAGCCTGTGAAGCCCCGGTACGCGCTCAGCTGCGCGTCCCCGCAAATCTTTCGGATAACTTCCACCGTGGGCAAAGGTTCCGATGTAAACACACGGCCGTAACCGGATGATGCTCCCTCTGTATCCCGGAGCTAAAATAAAAGCTCGGCACCGAGGCTGGCGCTGCGCGCTGCCCCCCTGCTGGACGCGTTCCCAGACAAAGACGCGCCCTCTGCTCGGGTTTGTGCTCGGAGGTTGCGACAGCCGCAGCTCGCCCGGAGCGGAGCGGAGCTTCTCTTTGCCCTGTTTGCTCTCACTCCCTCGGTCCACAGCTGCTTTCTGACGGGGGAACTCCTGCACAAAGCCCCGAGCATGAGCAGTTCCGAGCAAACGGTTAAAGGGGCAGTTCCCTGAAAACGTCAAACGCATGCAGCAGTCAGACAAAGCCAGTGGCACCCGACTCGTCTGCAGCGCGTTCACTGTGAGCTTCAAACATTTAGCACATGTAGCAGGAAACAGTTGAGCTGGAAATACTTAAATGTCTCTGTCAGTTTTCATGTGGACAGTTCAAAAGGTTTGTTCCCAGTCAGCAGGAATATGTTGCACATTCAAACCAAGTGTTTCTTCCACACATCCACAGTGAGAACTGAGGAGGCCGGGTAACCACAGGGAGGGAGAGCTAATTCAACTGCACCAACATGCTCCTTTCTAGTGGAACAACTGCTCTGGAGATAATTCATCACTATTCCCACTAAATGCACTGATCTCCAGAATGTGTCCGAGCATCACCAGCTGAAACTTCAAGAGTCTCTTCATCTATTGCAGTGATCACTAAACACTGAGGATAATTACTTGAGTCGCTTTTAATCACACACTAACATCTTATTATGTTTGCCTGGACGCATTTGAGTTGAGTCAGAGACAGATATGGCAGGAACACCACGACTAGACTGACACGGCAGAGCCCTAATTCCCCAAACTGTCTTTCTGATTTAAAACTTTATCTCACTCTGAAGGCTTTTAAGATATACAAAGATTTTCTTTGGAGCCAAGTGGTGCTTAAGAAAACAAAGCCAAGATTTGCATCTGTGTTCCCTGGGGGCTGACAAAAACATCCAGCGAGCCAGAAGATGATAATCCTCAAACCGTAGGACAGACTCTGCAGCAGCACAATGAAAAGAATCCCAAGGCCTCAGTCTGAGATGGTGATTGCAACAGGAACATATCTGACCTGGTGCATCACAAGGTGAGCGGAACATGTACCGTTACATCACGGACTTAACTGAACCCAGCTGCTTAAGGACACGGTTTTATGCTTTTTGCTCGATTACACAACAGTGCTTCAAATCGAATTCCTCCCAGATCGCTGCTGATGTTTGGAAACGCGATGCAGCTGTGTTCACAGGAATCTGGAACCAGGAAGTTCGGGTTGAGAGTTTTACACCAAAACAGAAAGAGCTTTGTTTGACTTTGGATAATGTTTCACAGGCAAACATCGTTTAATATGTTCTCTGTTAAAAGTTTAGACGTAAAGAACTCAAAGTGGTACTGTTAGTGGTACTGTTAGTAGTACTGTTAGTAGTACTGTGGTACTGTTAGTAGTACTGTGGTACTGTTAGTGGTAAAGTGGTACTGTTAGTAGTAAAGTGGTACTGTTAGTGGTACTGTTAGTAGTACTGTTAGTAGTAAAGTGGTACTGTTAGTAGTAAAGTGGTACTGTTAGTAGTAAAGTGGTACTGTTAGTAGTAAAGTGGTACTGTTAGTAGTACTGTTAGTGGTAAAGTGGTACTGTTAATGGTAAAGTGGTACTGTTAGTAGTAAAGTGGTACTGTTAGTAGTAAAGTGGTACTGTTAGTAGTACTGTTAGTGGTACTGTTAGTAGTACTGTTAGTAGTAAAGTGGTACTGTTAGTAGTAAAGTGGTACTGTTAGTGGTACTGTTAGTAGTAAAGTGGTACTGTTAGTAGTAAAAAGTGGTACTGTTAGTAGTAAAGTGGTACTGTTAGTAGTACTGTTAGTGGTAAAGTGGTACTGTTAGTAGTACTGTTAGTGGTAACGTGGTGCTGTTAGTAGTAAAGTGGTACTGTTAGTAGTAAAGTGGTACTGTTAGTAGTAAAAAGTGGTACTGTTAGTAGTAAAGTGGTACTGTTAGTAGTAAAGTGGTACTGTTAGTAGTACTGTTAGTAGTACTGTTAGTAGTAAAGTGGTACTGTTAGTAGTAAAGTGGTACTGTTAGTAGTAAAAAGTGGTACTGTTAGTAGTAAAGTGGTACTGTTAGTAGTAAAGTGGTACTGTTAGTAGTAACGTGGTACCGTTAGTAGTAACGTGGTACTGTTAGTAGTAAAGTGGTACTGTTAGTAGTAAAGTGGTACTGTTAGTAGTAAAAAGTGGTACTGTTAGTAGTACTGTTAGTAGTAACGTGGTACCGTTAGTAGTAACGTGGTACTGTTAGTAGTACTGTTAGTAGTAATGTGGTACTGTTAGTAGTAATGTGGTACTGTTAGTAGTAAAGTGGTACTGTTAGTAGTAAAAAGTGGTACTGTTAGTAGTAAAGTGGTACTGTTAGTAGTAAAGTGGTACTGTTAGTAGTAACGTGGTACCTTTAGTAGTAACGTGGTACCGTTAGTAGTAACGTGGTACTGTTAGTAGTAACGTGGTACTGTTAGTAGTACTGTGGTACCGTTAGTAGTAACGTGGTACCGTTAGTAGTAACGTGGTACCGTTAGTAGTAACGTGGTACTGTTAGGTCATGGCTTTGGTTTGAATGGCATCTTATTTACTGTATGGTTGAGATTTCACCAGTGTTGATTCCAGTGAGTTCCTTTTAACCAAAAAACATTTTTCTACAGGGAAACATTTTAATTTTGTGTCTTTTTTAAAAATCTGAATTTCTTTATGTGCAAATATGAACTTAAATAAACCTCTATTCAATCCTACTGAAGATTTGCCAAATAAAATGGATAATGACATTTTAAAACATCAGCAGTGTGCTCAGAGCAACTGTTCCCATTGTCATTATACTGAAATAATGAAAAAGACTTAAGAAACATGACTGGTTCACTTCCAATCTGTCACCTCTGTGGTCGGGATCTGGCTTTTAGTAAGTTTAGGCAACTACAATTAGTGGATTAGATTTAGAGAAACACTGTGGTCGTGGTGGATATGAGCCAGTGGTGACTGTTGCTGGGAGACAGTATGTTTCTCCGAGATAAACTCTCCAATTTAGGAAAAAGCATGATTTAGGGGCAAAGAACAAATAAATGAATCAAGCATGTTTACAGTGACTGCTGGTGTTAAATCAGAAAATCTTCCTCAGCTGAATATGATTAAGAGAGACTGTGTTTTTATTGATGTTTTACTTAATACGCACCAAATGAATCCGCTGTACTTAAATATTTTATGTCCACTGTTACAGGAGAAGCCGTCCAGATGGATTTGTGGTTCCTCAGTCACTCACTACTTCCCCACAGTTGTGAATCTTGTTTAGCTCCTCAAATAAGTCCAGTTGATTCCTATTTCGATTCTATATTCTCCGACTCCAGCAGCTCTTCTGGCTGTCAGCCACTTCTTGAGGAAACAGCTGGTTGGTTGCAGGCTGGCGTTTCCTTTCTCCACCCCTCCAGGGACAGACACGCAGCACTACCTCCTCCACACCTTGATGCTACTAATGCTGACATACACTTCTTTCTTTGCCCTATTTTTCAGTTCTTTTTGCCAGCAACAACACCATCTGCCTTGCCTCCAAATTAGGGACAGTATTTATCAAATGTCTTGTGATGGGAATACTGATCCAACTTTTCCTGCCTCAGGTGAAATGACACGGACGCATGCACCTTTTAAATATCAAATTTCAAGGACTGAGCCCACAGGGTGGTTTCCTTGTTCCAGTCTGAAAGGGATGATGAACACGAGCTGCACAAATGTACTGTTTTAAAGCCCAAAGGAGCAGCACACAGAAGTATTAAACCTCTCTGAAATTGGTTTGGTTTGTTGTTATTTCTGCAGCTTGAGCTGAATCGTATTATAGATCATTTTTAACCCCCCCTCCCCGAGGGCCCAAGTAGGAATATTGATTGGCGAACACAAAGAACCCACTGAGAGGAAAATTAAAAAGAAGGGGAAGAAAAACTAATATTGATTTTTGACAGTTTGTTTATAATTAAACAGCGGAATAACTAACTGCACTGGAGGGACACGGACGAGTGAGGATTATGAGGATATCCAGCACACAGAGCAGGTACATGCAACGCCACCGGTGTGTTGCTCATCATCATTCTGTCCGTGCTCGTATTAATGTCTTCCACTGCCAGCTGCGAGGCGTTTAATGGGGCAGATGTGCTATAAAACATGCGTGTAGAGACTGCATATCGTACGGCATCACAGGCGCTTTACTATGCAAGTAGAAAGAACACACACACAGAAGTAGACGGGGTGCACGGCCAGGGAGTGGATGGCAGAAGGTGAATTAAACAGGTCTTGGGAAAAGATTATAAAAAGCTTATGAGTTTTGAATGATGTTTGGTGGCCTCTGCTGTTTAATAGCTGCTAATGCAACTGATGCAAACTGAAACTACTCATCTCCTCAGTAGTTCTATTCTCAAATCTATTCTCAATGTTTTTGTTTGTGTGAGCTAAAAGTTCCATTGGTCATTATCAGAATCTCGTTCATTCTCCAGGTAGTAGGTAGAAATAATGAAAGAGCCGGAGGATGGACTTCCTCAGCAGACTGAGGATTCAATTCCAAGCAAACTAGATGAAAACCATGATATGAGTCTGAAAGGAAAGTAGGAAGGTGAGTCACTTATACTGTGACCACTGGTTTGCTTTAACTGTACCTAAGACGAGTACCTGGAGCCAATCCCGCTGTCACTGGGAAACCAAATTTGAACAAGGTGTTAAAGTCCCACCTCTCACATCTGACCTCTGCTGGTGAAGATATGTTTGAGAAGGTGAAGATACGACTAATTAGTCTGAACATGAGACACGAAATGGAGATTTTCCTTGTTCACTGTTCACAGACATTTGGAAACAATAAACCGTCTCCTGTCCTGGTTGGGAACTTCCTCTTGATTCACTAGAAGAAGTTTCCTTTCATTCAGCCGCTTCAAGTGGAAAATGTTCCTTAGTTCCGTTCGCGTTTCAGAACAGTGATTTTCCTGCAGCCATGAGGATGTTACTGTCCTGGTGTGACCATAGTTACAGTTGTGATGACAACTACAGTATGATCACATCCACCGCTGCCAAGCCATGTTCGTTTGATTTAAAGCTGGCCGGGTTAGAGAAGGCAGGATGTGGCCGGTGTCCAGGGGATTTCCTCAGCCTGTGATTGATTTCTATCTGTGGAGCTTAGAGACGCATTGGCTGATGTGCTTAATGAGAAAACAAGAAGACACAGAAGGACATTTGGACATAATGGACAAACAGAGAAGCAACATTACTGCGATGGCCACAGTACACTGATACTGGGATGTTGAACCTTCTCGCTTTGTTTTCTGCAGCAACAATAACTATAGATTTACTGCAGCTTCCACCACGATTCCACTGGGTGATATTGAACGCACCTCCTTTTCATTTTCCAGACTTTAAAATGCTCCAGATTGATTTAAATCATTGTCTTTGTTCCCTCAGAGGAAACATTGAAAGCGTACTATTGGTCGACCACAGGTGGAACCAGAAACATTTAAGAACATGTAAGAGACCCACGGTTCATGTTGTTAGTTCTACCTGTGTTTCCCTGCAGTGATGAATGAGTATGTCTGCTGTGAAGAGTGTGTGTCTGCTTTTGATATCATGTACATGTTTCTATTCATCATTGCTGACCTTGTATTTTAAAATAAAGACCAGTAGGGGTCAGCAGTCTTCATGTTTTCATTGCACAGTAGCTGCTGGATGTGCTGCAGTGATTCTCATTCATCAGTGGAGCTGCTGACAGCATCCAGTGTCTTCAACATCTCACTGATACTTTATATATTTACTCTCTTCGTTTGTGATTTTACAGAAGATGTTATTTTCTCAGTTTCAGACTGAAGCTGTAGCTTTTAGATGTGAAGGTACAGTGCTGCAGGACATATGTAAGAAACGACATTCAGACAGATATCGATGAGAGACAGATAAAAAATAGTGACTGTACCTTCACCTTTGCAAAGCTGCTTTGCTTTAATGAGGACTTGATAAATGTGACTGAATGGGATGTTTGTGCAGTTCTGTTGTGTAACATGTGAATTACTGTCGACCTTGTAGTGTCTCTGTCAGGTTCAGTGTGTTCCTGCACTAAAGACACATCCAGACATTGAGTCTGATCAAGCAGCTGGATTTGCTGTAACGTTAACCAGACGTCTGACCCTTCAGCTAATGTTGTTTGAGACTGTGTGTGTATTATACGCCTACAGTCGGCATCTGTCTGTGCAGAAAAATGCTAAATTCCTCGAGTGCCTGTCACATCGTGCCATGTCTGGTCAAATGCATGCAGACTATTTTATTTAACCGTGGTGGTTTAAAGACGGTCGACCTGCAGGATTATGAGTAGGAAGCATTTATGAAACATTTCTATGTTATGGAACCAGTCAGATCGACTGGTCCTAGATTGCTGTGTTACCCCCAACACACAGTCACACAACTACAGGTAGGTTCTTCTTAATTGAACTGAAAACTGGTAAAAGAGGTGAGTTTGAGCTGACTGAATTGATTCAATCAGCTCTAACTGAACTCAATAATGTGTTGTTTCTATGTTCAGTGCTGCACAGAGCGCGGTCATGTGGCCAACAGGTAATAAGGAAGACTGTCCTCTGCTGCACAGAGGAGTGGATCCCTGTTGATTTTTCTGCACCTGGACTTGGACTGGATGAGTGGGGAACAGCTGGCTCACACCCACGTTGTAGTTTCAAGACTGTTATGTTGCTGTAAAACTGCAGCTGCTTCTCTGCTGCAGCAGTTTGCAGCTCTGCATGAGCTTGTGTTCAGCTTCACCTGGACTAAGATGAGCCGGGTTCAAGGAAACCTGGGAGGAATCTAAAGCCTTCACTTGTATGTTCGCCCCCTCCGTCTCCTCTCCTCTGCTCTCCCGAGCCCCGCTGCTCCAAAACACCTCCCTAGTCTGGGCTGCGTCGCACTCCCCCGTCTGTCACACCAGGCTCCGAGAAATCTGACGTGTTTTTCGCATTTCCTGCACCAGTGAGAGACGGAGACGGAGCGCAGTGCTGTGGGAGGCAGCCAGAGGTATGTCCGCTGTGAGTTAGGCTCCACAGCAGCAGTGGATGGAACCAGGCCGTGCACCGAGCAGCACGAAGCCCTATCTACCTACCACCTAGCGCCCCTCCTCTCCGCCTCTGCTGCGGTTCTTCCCAGCCGCTGTCTGGGCGCAGCGGTCCGGCTCGAACATCCCCGATGCACCGCGGCGGCTGCCAGCAGGCATCTGGAGCCGCCCACCCACCACACGGTGCAATGCAACACAGGCCAGTGCTTCCACGGCTCCCTGCCCCAGCTAACGGAGTTTTCTAACACCTCCAGGGTAAAAACCATGACAGACCGACTCCTTTCTGCGGCCTCAGCTCGTGGATTTTCCGCTAACTTGCGGCTGTTTGCTGCTGTTCACGTTTCTTCCGTGCGCGTCTCTGCTGCTGCAGTTTTCTGAGGAGAGTCGTGACATATCGAGTCCGGACGGTTCAGTGCAGCACAGAAAACCGATTCGGGACCCGGGGAGGACTGGTTTTAGCCATCCTATTCAACTGGAAGGAGTCGCTACCATCTGCCTGGGGGGCACCGGTCGAACAGAACCGTATCGAACCTGTGCGTCCGGCGGCACCAGGAGTTAGAGAAGTGATCGAGGACAAAGTTGAGGTGGATTCACTGCGCTCGAGTTTCGGTTCAGGTATCAAGTGTTGCTGTCACCGCCATGGTGGTCTTCAACGGGCAGCTGAAGATCAAGATCCGCGAGGCTGTGGACCTCAAGCCGACCGCCTGGTCCCTGCGTCACGCCGTCGGCCCCAAGACCCAGACGTTCCTGCTGGACACGTACATCGCCCTGAACGTGGACGACTACCGCGTTGGCCAGACCTCCACCAAGCAGAAGACCAACAGCCCGAACTGGAACGATGAGTTCACCACGGAGGTCCACGACGGCCGCAAGATCGAGCTGTCCGTGTTCCACGACGCGCCCATCGGCTACGACGACTTCGTGGCCAACTGCATCATCCAGTTCGAGGACATCCTGAACAACGGCAGCAAGCACTTCGAGGACTGGGTAAGACAGAGATGTGACACCCTGACGCACACCCACGGTCTGAAGGTCCTGACCCCAGTAGAGGCTCCACACACAGTTCCCAATCAGTCAATTAATTATTTTATCCAATCACAACTCCCCAGAAGTCCTAATGTAGCTTTGACCCCAAAATATGTTTGCATTAAAAAAATCACAACTTCACATCCTAACAGAGCTCAGTCAGTGACAGATCCATTAGTGTCCCACAACAGGAATATGCAGCATCTGAGCAGCATTAACATAATAGAAGACAGGGACACAGCAGGAGCCAATAATGTCAAACCCAGTCCAGTGGGTGCAAAGGTTCATTCATCAGAGTCCTTAAGACTGTAGCTTCTGTCGTTCCAGAGACCAACTTGGACCCACTTGACTTATTGATCATTTAAATTCAAACCTGAACCAAGTGCTGTTCTGGGTTTTAGTTTGATGAGTGCGATTAGTAACTCCGTGGTAGCTGACTCTACTTCTTGACTTATTTAATGTTCATAGTTGGTTGTAGAGGAACCAGGAGCCGGCTCCTCTGCTCCACCTGGCAGCATCAGCAACCTCATCGTATCTCTAGACTGCTATTGGTCAGAGCACATGACAGGAGTTCTCAAACTCAGTGAGGGAAGGAAAAATCGGACATGCCGCCTTTTTTGTTGTTGTTGAGATACTGTGATCAGCTGTTTTCAGGCTGTATGATGAGAAGTATCTGTGATGATTCAGTAACGTGATCGTGCAGAATCTTAGAAGCTGAAATCCACACACTGGTTTTGCACCTTGGTGGCGTTTGTTTTACATGAAGGAATCAGTTAGTGCAGCGGTTGATCATCGTCTCGTGATCTGTTTGTGTTTTTACTCTTATTTCACTGTGGATTGATACAGTTCTTCATTTTACAGTAACAGAAGATTTCTGGCATTGAAAACCATTTTCTTGCAACACAAGATACCAAACACACACACACACACACACATTCATACAGTATGGATCCTGTTACCTTTGTTGTGCTCTTGTTAGATGAACCAGTGACCCACAGCAGAGCTAGAAAAAAAAAAATAGGCCAGAGTGGGTGTGGTGACGCCACATGCATGAAAACACACGAATACACACACACACACACACACACACACACACACACACTGGTGCGGGGCAGAAGCTGCCGAAGCAGATGAATGTTTGAGTGTATTATTGATGAAGCCATCAGGTCCATTAGAGAGAGAGGAGCTGGTTGGAGAGAGCAGAAGATGAAAGACAGGATGGAGGAAAGAAAGTGCAGCTCCCAGCGAGTTCCTCAGCAGCGGTCTTTCAAAAAGGTTCACAGAGAGACCACAGGTGGACAAGGCAGAAGGAGCTGTGTGCGTTTCACATGCTCTGACATTAAACACCTAAAGTTTTGGAAGAAGATAAAAAGGGACACAGATTTTCTGGTGGCTCTTATTTCTCAGCAACCTGTGAAAGAAGCTGTTGTGCTCGAGAAAGGAGAAGGACGGTGTGTTGAGTTGAGATCCTTGTGATGGTTCCCAGACGTTCTATGTTAAATC
Organism: Anabas testudineus; assembly: GCF_900324465.2. NCBI lineage: Eukaryota > Metazoa > Chordata > Actinopteri > Anabantiformes > Anabantidae > Anabas > Anabas testudineus. Next base: position 19,808,056 of record NC_046624.1, read on the forward strand.
TGAAGCAGTCTCTAGTTCATTTAAAGTCAAAAGACCCTGAACTGGTCTCAGTGTCGGTTTAGATTCACTGGAATGAGAGGAATCTTTGATCTGTCTCTTTCATGCTTTGCACCTTGTTTTTGTGAATGTTTCGGGGCGTTCCCATGAGCACTCAACATGTCCTGACTTAATCTGCATCGTGGATTATGTCATGTCAGACAAAGAAAGACTTGACATCACCTTGAGGGAACTGTGTAGTTTCCCAGTGAGGAATGTGAAGACACTGAGAAATGTCTTTTTGTAAAATGAGTTTTCATCCTCTTCAAAAGCAAACGGAGAATTCTTAGGAAGCTTCAAACCTGCTGTGTGGACTTTAAATGACTTGTATTGTTTGAATTATGCTACATAAACACAGTTGATGGATTTAACGTCAAAGTTGTTTTTATGCCTGATAATTAAAGAGGTTTGAAACATTTCTCTGCTCTGCAACATTTGACTCTGCTACGTACCCACTCTGCACCACTCTGTAACAGGGCTCGACTAATCCATGATGAAATCAATTACTAACAATTTCATTAATTGACTTTTATCGATCAGTTGTTGTAGCCCTAATTGCTGCAGACAATATACATCTCTATGATAAAGGTTGTTGCTGCTTATTTATTATACGACACTCTGGACACACAAACCGCTTGATGATGTTTTGTCGTTGGGATCATTCCAGTCCACAAGCAGCATTAACACTCTTAACTTGCAGGCGACTACAGTTTTGCTTTGTCCAGCTGAGATACCTCACAAGAGTCTTTTAACACCTAATAACATGAGCAATAACGTCACACCGGGCATTGAATGGCCACGGTCATCTGCAGACTCTCTGTGTCTGATTGCTGCTCGTGCTCCTGGTTTCAAAGTCTCGACTGGTCACTAAGGACGACGGAGCCTTTGCTGTTCCTGCACCTCTCTTTTATCTCATGGCTTTTTCTAATCTGATGGTTGTTTAGATTTAGTTTTTTGCTGTTGGCTTTCACCTTAAAATCTTTTTGAATTCATATGCTTCGAATGATAGGAACTAAAGTTCTCCATTGTTTTGTGTCCAACCACCTGTCTCAGAACCAGACTGTGAAGCAGTGCTTGTGAGAGCGTGTGTTATTTTTGCCACAGATTTGTTCCCATACAAAGACTTGCATTTTCTGTTGTCCTTGCAAACACGAGACACTTTAAGGAATATGTGCAAAGTCACAACAACGTGGATCAGATGCGTTCACTGTTTGACTACAGTGTAGTTAGTACAGGTGACTCAGCTTCAGTTCGTGCACGGGGCAGCGTTGCTCTGCCCACCTGTCTGTGACAACAACACAAGTCTTCCAGGAAGGGAGGCGTTCCCACAGGGGAAGTATTTACTGTTACTCAGCACATTATTGTATCATGCTTCATTTATTATGTAGCACAAATTCTCACTTTAACCCTTTCACACAAACCAGTGAAACAATTAGTCCGTTATGTTTAGTCCATTACATAGAATCATTTCTCTTAACAGCCTTTCAACAAGTGAATTGAAACTTGAATGGGAACAGGGGTTAGTTGTCTTGATGAGTAAAATGTTTTTCAAATGCAGATGAAAAGTAGTGCAGCACCTAACGGCTTCACCAGCACCCTGTCCTCGTCATCTCTGTCCACCCCTCTCATCTGATAACCCTTTCCTCACTCCATTAATCTATTTATTTCCCTGTAAATACACACAAGCGCTTTATTCTTTTACACAGAGTGGTCCAAGAACAGTTCATCCTTTGCCAAGTTCTTCTGTCATGATGCAAAACAGTCTTTCATCTAAAAAGATTTATGTGGCCCTGATTGATACTCCCTGAGTCTGAACGTGCTGCATCTCAAATTAACAAGAGCGTGTGAACAGAAACCTTAAACCCAAGTTTTGACAAGTACCTGGAACATGGGGAAAACTTTTAATGTCACAGTCGGCCTGCAAGCCCGTACATGGCCTGTGAACAATTACCTTCAGCCGTAAATGATACCTGCCGAGCTGGTCACATTGAGACACACACAACCACACGCTGTCATACCAGTTAATCCATATGCCAGAAATTTGACCTCATTACCCAAGTAGGCGTGAAGGACAATATGCTGCTATATGAAAATTGTTGTGTAATGGATTGTGCAAAATGCTCCGGAGGCTCAAAGTTGGCTTGTTGAAATGACATTTAGACTGTTATTGTATGTTCATGTGGCTCCAACCAGCCAATCGAAAATGACGCATCCTAACAGAGAGGATTTTCAACATCAGGTGCTCGGGATTCATTTTGGTGGGAAAAGTTTTGTTGACAGTCCAGTGATTCATGCATATACTTAGAAAATCTTGCAGGAGCATGTCCTGATTGTGCTACACCCAGTTCAAGTAGAGCAAATGATCAAACCTCCACACTTTACTGAAAGCTGTCATCCAGTGTTAAGGTGTTCAGAGAGTTGCTGTTTTAAAAACATGATTGAAATAATTTCAGTATTTGTGTTAGAACAGGCAGTCAATCAGTCCAGCTGGTCTTCAGTAGGTAAAGGTGGATGTAATGCTTTCTGTATGTGATTCAACCCAGCAGAAACTGCATCAGTCTGACATGGGGCTTTTGGTCCAGATTGAGAAAACAGCCAAAGCAGAAGAGAAGGAAAAACACAGTGATTGACAGCGAAAGAAGATCGGGTTCCTGAAGCTGCCAGGAATTTCTGCTCTCGACTGAACAGTGATTTTATGTGTAGGCAGCCGCCCTGTCAGAACTTGTCATTAAAGAAAGAGCGGGGAGAGAGAAAACAAGCGTTTGACTTTACTACACAACAGGCAGCGAGTGAGGGGACGGAGAGACAAGAACAAGACAGAGGAGGTGTTGAAAGGCGCTGTCTAGTATTGAATAGGGATAGAGGAGGAAGATAAGTGGTGGGTGAGACAGCTGTGTTAAATCCCACCGTGATTTTACACGGATTTCACTCAACTTGGACGTCTTGGTTTTATGTAAATAAATGTTCTCAAACTTGTTTAGAATAAGAGCATTGAGAGGAACGCTGGGAGTGTTTCACCAGGCTCCTCACATTATCTACTTTAATTTGATGATCTTGTTCTTTTTATGCCAGTGATGAGGTCCCGCCAAAAAACAAATGACATACACTGTGTAACATCCTCAAACGCTTCAGCACCTCCACACCACACACTGAAATGCTACTTGCTCTACACCTTTCATTATGTAAAGTGTAAATTACTTCTGTGCATCCGGCTCACTCATGTCGCCCACCGTCGTCTCCGTTGTCTCGTAGAACTCGGCTACTTCCCACTGTGTTGTATCTGTCTGTGTTTAAGGCACCGGGACTCCTGCATCTGCTGGACTGTGCTGTTGTTTGTCCTTTGTGTCCTGATGTAAAGTGGCCGAGCTGAACACACGTTGCAAGTGTGTTCAGCTCGGCCTTAAGTTAAAATAATATTTTAAAACCCTCTCCAGCATCTCTCCTGCTGTGCTGCTGACAGAGCTTCACCTGATGAGTCAGTGACACCAACCAGACTACAGCTAACAAAGTGTAGTGACTCCATCAGGTTTTTGGAGGACAGCCTTATGTTTATTACACTGTCCTGGGAAGCACACAATAAAGATCTAGACTAAAATTAATCCAGTCTTTGTTTTAGCCTCTAACATTAAACCAGGAATAGATTTCAGATGAACCAGAACAAAGATGCTGTGTATATAAAGCAGGATGGGCGTGCGAGTGTGTTGGTGGTAGAGCGAGAGAGAGAGAGATAAATAGAAACCTGAAACCGGTTTCAGTTTGCAATAATCTGACAACATGAAAATACCCCTTTTTGAAACCATGGCAACGTGACTAAGGCAAATCTAAAGGTATCACTTCTCATCCGTGTCAGTGCTGATGTGGAAATGTCACATTTGCCACATGAGGACAACTGGTGGACAGGAGCTGTTGTGTAGACAGAGGAAGGAAAAGAGGAAGATGGAGCAGATCAAAGCCGACAAGAACAGAGCTCTTTTGTTTTGCCCAGTGATATTTTATCCACTAATCCTCTCATCGTTAATTTCAGCCAAAGTACTTCAGACTAAGTGGTCTGCCCACAAACACACGACCCACTCAGGTGAAGACAGATACATTACTTCACATAATTGGGTTTTTTAGAGCGGGTAAAACAGAGAGACACAAAATATGGCACATAGACGCTTTTGTGCTATTATTCTATTACCCCCCTCCCCCCTCTCTAACCACCTCACACACAGCCGTCGTCAGCTTGTTGTTCTCTGAGCTGCTACCTGAGCTGAACTGTCTAAATACTGGTTCTCTGTCAACGTGCCAAATGGATTCAGCGGGTGCCAAAACTATTTGTCAACCGCAAACTTCTTATAAGACGCAACATTAATACCCAAGAAGTGTGCACACAGCTTGTAAACTGTACATTATAATCGATTGGACTCTGGCAGAGTAGGATCATGACGGGAGGATGTCTCATGCAGAATCCTGCTGTTGTCTGCGCAACAATCCACGGAGCACTTGTCCGATGATGCTTTGCAATACTTTAAGTTAATGTGATGTTTTTAACAGTGTTAAGTGTATCGTTAACATTGAGATGTTCAGTGATATCAGATCTGGGATATGGAAGTTGTTTTTAATCCGCCTGGAGGACGGTTAGTTGACCCATGTCACTCATTCATTCGATTCAAGCTGAGTCATTCATTTCTCAAAATGATTTCCTTTCATGTCACAGATCTAAGATCTTGGCGTTTGGTTCCTATTTGGTATTTGCAGAATGAAACCGAATATGTGACTTATATAATTAACACAGTTCATGCAGCTCGAATGAATAGGATTTTATGTGATGTTACTTTGAAGCATTGCAAGTTTGAAGTGTTACTCAAATCCTGTAAAACTTAATTGAACTTGTTTGTTCAACTAGAACAACAATATAATACAAATGTAAAGGGAGATCTGCAATTATCCTCTGACATAAAGACACATCCGGCCTGCAGTGTGAGTCTCTGGCAGCTTTCTTGTTCCCAGCTGTGGTTGTAACACTGTTAGTGTGGTGTTGCAACTGTGACAGAGTCACATCGCTGTGTGGTTGTCCTGCGGTTGGAAGTGTCAACGATCGTGGTTCAGCTGCTGGAGCTGGAAAGGAAAAGTCGGCTGAGGAGGAGAAAGCACAAGTTGATCTGTGAGTGACGACTTAACAAGTGTGACACACTCCAAGTGTCATGTTAATAAGGGACGTCCCCCGTTACTGTATACCATGTCCAGTCATCTGAGGAATGTAGAGCACTTCGCTGCCTCTCTGCAGATCGAGATCAAGCTTTTGTTCTCGTGCAAAGACATTTATGCACCAGAAAGGTCAAAGCACAAGAGCAGCTTTTTGCAGCTTCTGGACCTGGTAGAAGTTTCACAGTTTCACAGTTGCTCAGACATTTCTGCAGAACATTTTCTGCTGCTGTTTAATAGGAGTGAAAATCATTATGATGCAATAGATTTATTATGTAATACAACATAAAAAAGAAACTTTCATTATAAACATTGGGAATAATTGAGAAATAAATTCTACATATTATAATATGGAAGAAACAATACAAAGATACCTCTATTACAAGTATTTTATTGGCTGGATTTGCTACAGGAAGAAAGTCTCATGCAGTCAGCATGCGTTTTAGTAGAAACGTGCCCCAAATGTATCTTAATGTGCAGAAGCCCTGTCTGTGACCCAGACTCATAATCCAGCCTGTCAGCAGTGCAGAGTTGTTCTAACCAATCAGAGAAGACCAATTATTCCAGCCTAATTAGGGCGTTTTGTAGCATTTGCATTTGTAGTGCGTTAAACAGAAACGTTGTGATGCCAGCTGATGAGTCCAAAGTGTTTAGCACCATCTAAACGAGCTGGTGGTTGAAGTGCAAGAAGTGAAAGTCGATCTCGCAGGATGACGTAACAGCTGTTTCCAAATAAATTCACATAAATTCAACTTATGTTGTCGACTTGTCAGAATCATCGAGGCCCAGTGACTTATCAAAACCTTTAGCTGCATCACTTGTCAGCAATATGTGACTATTACTGTAAGTAAGTGACATTTAATTTGCTGTCATCACGAAACACAACCACACTCGAACCACACGATTGCGCAATGATCATGTTTGTGATTATGTTTGGTAAAAGCTTGCACTCGAAGCCTGACGTTAATAGGAAGTGATCACAAGTTGATCTGTTTTTTCTCAAATCTGTTCAACCAAACATTTACTTTGGATTCTGGATCAGTGCTGGACCTGCCGGTGCTTCTCTTCTTCTCTTGCTCAGAGGCTGCACTTGGGTTCGGTTTCCTGACCCCCTGTAAACTCTCGTACAGACAGAATAGAGGAAGAGCTCGGGCCTGCTCTCTTCTTGACCCCGTTTCCCTGTGGGTTGTAGTAGAGGGGCGTCCTCTCTATGGATCGAAGGAAGCGGAGGCAGGGCCATGTGTGTGTTTATATGTGTGTGTGAGTCTAAAAATAGAGGCAGTGTGTTTGAGTCACACGGTAGGCCCTACTTCCTGTTTTCACTGTCCAAGTTTACTTCCCAGAGAAAGAAGGGAAGAAGGAGACACTGATAACTCCCCAGGTGCCCCCCTGCCCCCCTCATATCTTGTGTTATCGTCATTAATCTGCCGCCCTGTCTGGGCACAGTGTGTCGCTTACAGTACAATACAGTCGCACAGATATGTGAGGAATGCAAGATGAAGAAGAAACAAGCTGCAAGTGATTCTCCCGCTGCTCCTGTCAGCAGCACTTAGCATAAACAAGGCTTTCACAGCAGACCCGGACATGAGATAAGAAATTAGCTGTTGTCATTTATTCAGACGTGATTCTTCTAGATATCAGGCTTGTTTTTGGTGACTCTCCTGGTTTTCATTTCTAATGAAGACTCCTGTTTTCTTTGCTTGGTCTCCCAGTGCGTCCCGTCTTTCCCATGCTCTGTTGTAAACTGATGGATGGAAATTAGACCTGTGGTTTCAGGCTGTGGTAAGTTATGTAAAATAAAGGCAGATTTAATATTAAAAACATTAAATGAATATGCTGTTGGATCTGTGTGAAGAGACACATGGTGATCGAGGGCTGGTAAAGCTTCTACTCTCTGTGTTCAGGTAGGGATATGATACAATATTAATACACCTGAGTGCTAAAAAAAACACTAAAAATCATCTTCATCTGCAGCAGAAACAAAGGTCACTTGTTCTTTGCCCTGCAAATTTGACCAAAATCACCAACAAAACAAAAACAAAAAGATATCAGGTCAACTCAGCGGTACACAAGACAATCCACGCTCTTCACTAGCTCTGTCTGACTTGTAGATTGAACCTACAAGAGCTGCACTGATCGGGATACTGATTGATCACCAACAAAACAATAGGCAATTAAAAATGAAAATGTCGTCATAAAGTCACATGGTTTGTACGTCTCCACTGTGATGGTCCACAGCTTTACTCTGTTTTATATCATTATAAACAGAATACATTTGGCTTTAGACGCCTACAGACGCCATCTTTGTATCTTTTAGTGTATTTGTCATTTTTAGACAGATTCGTTGACAATAAAACAATTGTGACATAGATTAACGTCCGTTTTTGGCTAATAAGAGATGACAAGTGAATAGTGTGATACTTTATACCAGTTACGTCACATGCTTTCTTTTTGAGGGGACATATTTGCAGGCTGGGGAAGATGATGTCAGCATTAACGGTGATGTGATGTTAGCGTTTACCTGAGAGCATCACTGCTCACTGGGTGCAGCGACGACCTCTGAGCAGGACAAACTGGGAGCCTCAGAATATTTCACACTTTAGGCCAATAAAGTAGAAATCAGCAAATCTGAGAACTGACTCACAGGTTAAAATACTGCAGAGCTTATATAACGTGTGTAATCATAATTTAGAGCACCGAGGCCAAACATCTGTGGAATGTGTGTAATGTAAATCACCGGCGAGCTCCACATGGCAGAACTGAACTTAATAAAGAACCGTTGTCATTTCCTCACAAACAGGATGAGAGAAACATTCATTCTGCAAACTCACGCACTCACACACACACACACACACACACACACACACACACACACACACACACACACACACACACACACACACAGTGTACATTTATTACACATTTAAAATACTAACATGCAACAGACAGCATGGTTTAATAATAGTTGCCAATGGATAGATATAATAAAAGTCTGTTCAGAGTGCTGCTTTAAGTCCAAACTTCAATCACACAACCTGTTCACTTCAGCTGATGCAGTGTTTTTGTGGCTGTAACCATTTTGCTTTTTGGAAATGTTTTTAATAATAATGGCTCAATCAGCATCAGTTGAACTGTCAGATATTATGATGGGATTATTTGTGTCATTTTTACAAATACACAAACTGCAGCTTTGCGCTTGTGAACGTCCCACACTCGCCAGATTTCACCTTGATACCATTTCTCGGTTGTCTCTCTGTGGAGCTCCAGGTCTCCCTGAGGATACATGCAGCCTCATGACTGGAGCTTGACTAAAGCTCATGTGATACAGTAACAGCTTTGGGACAGCTCAGTGTGTGTGTGTGTCTCAGAGGAATGTGTCTGATTAGGTTCAAATGAAACTCATTAAGCATCAGTTGACAACATGTGACACCCGTGATTGAATCTTTAAATGAACCTCACAGGTATAAAGGAGGAAAATTATTGGGGGGGGGTTCCTAAATGTGTTCAGACACCTCCTTTCTTTGCCAGGTGACCCCGTTGCTGTGGATACCGTCTAAACAACAAAATAAACATCACAAACAAACAGACTGGACTTGAGGCGAGTCGCCTCTCGGAGGATTTTCATGCACTTCACTGATCAACATGTGAACACACGTGTCATGCAGGTTCTCATGACTTGGTCATTGCTACTCAATGGTGGGGGAAGTCCCATGTGGGACCCTCCAACGTTCCCCCTTCTAATCAGCCCCTAAGCAGCACTGTTTTCATTTGGTTCTATGTTTCATGTAACTCTGGAGAGAAGAGGTCTAACTCTGTAAAAGTTTTTTAGACTTATATAAACTTATTAAAAACTCTATAAGAAGGTAACAGTGAATCTTGGGTTATAGAGTTCCGGGTGGTTGGTAACCCAGACTTGGTTCAGACTGAAAACAGTAGGGCATTAATAGGCATGCATGTTTCCTCAGATACCCCTGAGCCAATGGAATACGATCCTAAAGAATGACGGCCACTTAGTGTAATAGATCCACGAGTGTATAGGCAGGATATTAAAACTCGGGAAAGTTAGCACTGTGACCATCGGCTTATCTTCTCTAAGCACACTGGTGGTCTTCCATAATTGAAGCTTGTCTGCACTTAACACTGACTGGGGACCTTTCAAACCGCAATAACTCCCAGCTCCTCTTACACAGTGATTAAACTGGACTCAAGTAGTGTTTGTGTCAGAAACCTGACTGAACTAATGGACAGAAACAGAAGTATTCAGTACTGTGTTATTACTGAAAACATATTATATGTACAGTACATTATATTTGACAGAGATGATTAACGTTTTTGCAGATTTCACCTCCTCTCACAGCAAAGTGAGGTGTGGTTAAAGCTAAGATAAAAGCTAGTACTTTAAGTTGAGAGTATTTTAGCCAGACTAGAGACTTTCTGTGCTCCAATACCAATAAATCTGTGTTCACTCTCTAATATTGACATCTATAGGGACCTGTAGTTACCACAGAGTCCTCTCAGTGGTTCACAAAAAAAGCTAATTTACTGAATCATTCAGATGTAGGTTCCTACAAGACCCACAAAGACATCTTAATGAGTCATTTTAGTCAGTTTAGAAAAGTACCAGTTCAGTGTTTGAGGCCCTCGGTGCAGCGTTCACTGTGCTCTGCAGTGTGATGTTTATAAAGACCCAACAGCCCCAATAGAAACCTTTAACAAGAGCTAATGGTCGACTAATGCTTCAGGTATGTTTTGAGTTAGTGCTGAGGGATGACAGTGTGGTACACTGTGTGTGTGTGTGTGTGTGTGTGTGTGTGTGTGTCTGTGTGTGTGTTAAGATAACCCAGAGAGGATTTGTTTTTCTAGAGACATGGCAGCATGTTCGAGCAGATCACAGTTTACAAGAGAACTGGCAAACGACCAAGAACACTTTATAATATAGCTGTGTGTGTGTGTGTGTGTGTGTGTGTGTGTGTGTGTGCACATACAGTAGTAGAAGCAGATGGGTGTGTGGGCGGTCTCCTCCATTCTCCTCTACTCATGCTGAGAGTGAGAGAGCAGTAAAGATATTATGAGAGGATTACAGAGCACATGAATGTACCGGCTGCAGTTCTCACTCACACTCTGGATAAATTCCTCATTAGGCAAGAAAACGTTTTAACTTCCTGAGTCAAATGTATGATGATGAAATATACTGATACAGTAAGATGAGCGTAATAAGGTACTGTACATTGGACCTGACAGGTCGTATGGGTCACGTGTTCCTACCTCCTGTTTTGACCTATAGCAGAGCTTCTCCTAAAATAGCGCCGCTATGGCTGCAAGCGTACCACACTATCAGCATCATGGGTGCAATAATAAACATGTGGTTAATGTTATGGAACAGACATGCTTGACTAGGTTTAGAGAAAGTCAGATAACAATATTAGCACTAACGTCAGTAGCTGTCCGGCTCTACTGTAGTATTAACTAAATCATCATATAGAGCTTTGCTGAAAGTTGCAATCAGTGGCCGACGTGACACTGATCCAGCGATGATCCAGGTAGAATTACCCGCTCGCTCTCATGCCCAGCGTCAGATAATAACACTTCCACCTGGTGTCTTGATACCAGCACTAAAGGCTCCTTTGCTATCACTGACACACCGGGTGTGTCACTCCCTGACATCATGGACATGGTTTTATAAACTTTCTTCATATTGTGGGTCCATTTTGTGGCTCTGGTCTTTCTCTCTCCCACTTTTCTCTCTTCTGTGCAGACCTCCTTTCCCCTGTGTCTTCCTCCCCCTCCTCCTCCTCCAGTAAACATTATGCAGCCTCAATCTTTTAGGTTAATGCACATGTGTCTCTTTCCTCTTCTCTTTCAGCAAATGATCTTTATCTCCATTTGTGTGAAACCATTAACTGTCACTTTTTGCACAGATGCATATTTGACCTCATATACAGCACAGTACACAGAGAGGCCTCAGAGTCATGTATCATGTTTGTAGGACAGTTACTTCAGGTTGGACTGAACCAAAAAAAGTAGATGTGGGTCAAAAGTAACGACAGGAAGATCTGGGTGATGTCAACTTGGAGCGAGGACTGTCACTAGTAAAAAAAAAGACGCTAGGTGAACACTTTTACTTGTAGCCAAATGTAGAAATGGAAATTCATATTAATGGTTTAATGCCGATTCCTTTATCAGTTCTGTTTATTGGTTCTTGTATCGAATCCTGATGAATTTTCTATGTCAGCCAAGCGTTGGCCTGCACGCCATTGTGTTCTTTAGTGTTTTCCCACTTCTTTTCAATGCTGTATTCTTCTCTCTCCCACTCCCAGTGGGTGTATAAAAGACAGCAGGCAAAATGCAAACGTTCGTCAACGTCCCAGCTGACGTTTCCGTCTCACTCCGACAGCAGCTTCACCAAAGAACACACAGCGAGATTTGAAGATCAACTCAAAATTGAGTCTGTGTTTTGATCCAACTTCGTCTGTGTGATGCCTTCAGACAGTTCAGCCTGTGCAGCCTGTCAGCTGATAGCTGGAGGATGGATGCTGCAGTAGTAGAATGTTTCTAATCATTAAATAGTTCACGTGGCTTTTTAAAACGTAGGAGTTTTATGGGGTTATCTTACACGGACGCTTCCTCTGGTCTAAAACAAATATGTGTCCAGATGACTGACAGTTAGTTTTGCTTTGACATCCATTAGTACTGCCTAGGAAAAGGGGCATGAGCTCACACCAGCGTCCACTCACCATTATAGGAGCTGTTTACAGTACAATAGCATAATGCTGTTCTATCATAATTGCATCCTCTCAAACCATCAGTTTCTAAATAGGGATGTGGTCCATAAATCATATCAAATGTGGGTTAGTTGTTTACTGAGGTTAAACATTTTTCAGGGAAAACATTTGGGAATCCATTTGTAAAGTCCTTCCAGCACCACTTACGACTCTGTACCAGTGAATGCATGTGAGTAATAACACAGCCCTGCATTACTGAGACATTACTGAAAGAAATACTGTACACAGGCAACTCAGAGGCTGGTGAAGTTTTTCTTGTTACAGTTTTAGCACACAGCTACTGTTGGTTGAGTAACTTTCTAAGTAGCTGACAAAACAGAAACTGTACATGTTGAAGTTTTCCTTAGAAAGCAGTTACTTTCTTCAGCAGTTGTGGTAAATTTAGGGTCAGAGCCTGAGACTAACAACCAGGAAAGCAATCCTCCCTTCTGACATAAATCCATTTTCCACTGACACTTAAACTGAAATGATTGTTCTCGTTACTGAGCTGCCCTTGACATGCGATGCACAGTTAAAGTACAGCTACAGTACCACGTCCTTCACGTCGGTGATCGGCGGTTTGATGCCTCTGCGTGTCCTTCAGTGTACATTCCTCTGTTCCTGCCGAAGGAAAATATTAGAAGAGACAAACATTACAAGTGGAGTCTGTCTCAGGTAAGGAACGAGTCATCTTACAGAACAGGTGAAAATCATTTAGAACTAACAAACTTTGTATGAACAGTAAACAGAGACTTTATTTATATTTACTGATTCTTTTCTAAATGTTTAATTTACCATCATATATTTTGCTAATTAAAACTCACAGCGGCTCAGAAAGTGTAATCTGTGACAGAGGAACCTCCTCTGTGACCTCCAGCTGAGGTCGTACTAGTTAATGTGAGACAGAGAAAGTGTGTGTGTGTGAGAGAGAGAGAGAGAGAGAGTTACTGTAGCTGTGTGTTTACAATGCTGAAGCATCACTTATTCAACAGGGACAAATTAGGCATAGACAGACACAGCTAAACAGGAGCACAGGCATGAGTGCTGCCGACAGGAGGCCTGTGTGTGTGTGTGTGTGTGTGTGTGTGTGTGTGTGTGTGTGTGTGTGTGTGTGTGTGTGTGTGTGTGTGTGTGTGTGTGTGTGTGTGTGTGTGTGATTTGTTTGAAGTACATCCAGTGCAGCACCAGCAGGAGTGACTCCAGCTGTACGAAGTTATTCTGCAGGGCCTCAGAGTGTGAGTGTTCATGCTTGCTGCATCTTTACTGTTCTGCTTGTGGCTGTTTTTATTTATGTATCTATTACATCCATTTGTTCCTCATCAGTTGACTGCAACACATCTACTTTAAAAGGTGCAGATTGCTGTGGGAAGCAGTTTGCTCTCTTTGGACGTGCAGCATATTAACTGTGCTCCTTCTGTCTTTGTGAGCAGCACGTTGAGCAGAGTGAGGACATTTTTGGAAAGTAAGCACAGTATGTCCTGTTCTTAATCATTAAAGTAAAGCTGTGCTTCACCCTCTACAATATTGGGTCTGCAATATGTTGAGAGACACTCGCTGGATCGAGGCTGGAGGCAGTTACACACTACTGCAGGATTTAGTGGGTGTGTGGGGAGGATTGCACCACCCTCCACGAGGAGCATGCAGCAGCCAAGATGTGCAATCTAGGCTAATTATTCTTTTTAAAACTGTCTCTTCTAAGTCCCTACTTTTTAGAAGTCCATCATTGTACTGCTGAATATCAAACCCCTGTACTTGCACCAATAGTTGGAAGTTGGAACATAATTTGAACTGTTCTTTTTTTCTTCTGGTATCTGTATCAAAAGCCAGATATACCCCATGAGTGCTACAATAGAAAGATTTCAAACAATCCCAAGGCCCCAGCATGAAGTAGTGTTCGAGAGGTTGACCAGAGAGGCACTATTTCAGATGTGTATGTGTGTGTCTGTGAAGGGTCTGTTCAGCGTCAGCTCAAACAGGCCGTGTGCTCGCTGTCACTAAGAGCAGACGAAACACAATGTGCTCCCTGTTCTCTCTCTCCCTCTCTTTTTGTCTTAGTGTCTCTCTCTCACAGTCTCACTGTGAATTTTCTCTCTTGGTGTTTTGATTCTCCTGTTTAACCATTATGTGTCTTCAGTGTTCTGTCTTGAAGTGAGACATCAAACTTTTGTCCTCTGCATACTTTTTTAGCTTGGTACAGAAGTAGTAGTTTGGATGGACAGAACAGTTTGGACTCGGTGGGTTCCAGTTTAGTCAGACACAGCAGACACATGTCATGAAGAGTTCCTTGTTCTAATTGTTACCTAATTTCATTTCATATGCCTGCAGATGTTTTTTTTTATCTGTTGCTAGGAGTGTAACAGTTCTCTGAATCCACGATTTGGTTTGGTTTACAGGGTTTTATTATATCACCAACACTTTTGGACACCGAATGCTACCGGGCTCTCAGTGCCTTGGAAACAGGGATGACCTATGCTTTGTACTGTCCCTGAACACCTCACCAGAGCTGAAGCAGACAAAGAAAACAATAGGCATCAGGGAGCAGCTTTAATATGCCTCGCATCCAGAACCGTTACACCCGTCTGTTGCACAACTTATCTCAATTACACTATTGACTGAGATGAATATTTAATGAGTTGTTGTTAAACTAATTTAATGCTAATTTCCTTGAACTCGATCATGATGTAAAGCGTTGAAGATGCTTGATCACTATAAAGATAGATATATATGAAAAACAACATAACATTAGTACATATTTGATTCTTAGATGAGGTGTGTGTCGAGAACGGAGACTTTAACAACGTCACATGCTTTCACTTCAGCCTTAACACACTCTGGGTGTGTTTGTGTGTGCATGTGTGGACTAAGCTGGCAGGTGTAGACAGAGGTCAACACTTGCTGAAGGACTTTTTATTTTTGGGGCAGGTCAGAATCACAAGGAGCTGTCAGCACTCACACATATAATGTTCCTGTTCTGTTGGACGTTTTAAGGTAGAAGCATCCTGTGTGGAGCTGCTTGTCCTCTGCAGGGATTAATCCTTTCATTTTGCTGTGCTGTGGTGCAATAATCAATTTAAGATAAGTTAACGATTGGCTTTAAGGACAGGCTGATTGGATGTGAAGGGTTATGAACATTTGAAGCTTTAACACTCTTAGAGCCTCTTAGAGCCTCATGTTTATGGCCACACACACACACACACACACACACACAACATGCTTCAGATGCATTAGGCTGGAGGAGGCAGGATGGAGGGAGGCTGGCTCAATTGAGTTAAAGCCTACAATTTAATTTCCCTGTGTGTGTCTGTGTTTGTATGTGCGTGAACGTGCTGTGTATTTTTCCCAAAAATGAGGCCACAGTCTGAAGATGCTCTCATAAAAAGCTAAACAAATTAGATTTATCTTCCTTTTACACACTTTCACACACATGCACACACACCCCCACACACACATACTAACGGTTTAACACGTGTTGAAAAACGTGATGTTTGCAGCAGAATGAGCTGCAGATAAAATGTGTGGAGATCATTTCAGGAGCATCAGTAGCAAAGTGCTGTAATTAGAAGGTACGTCTTGTACTCTGTGGACCGTTTTTAATGTTGGGCGTAGGTGTTGTCCTGTCCCAGAGCTGCAGTTTCATTTTCTTTACTTTTTTGTACTTGTCATTTTTGTGATTTTAAAAACTGTGTAAGACAAATCCCATCGGTTTGCATGATTCACTCACATCTCTACTCTTCCTCCTCTGATTAAAAGGTCATTGCTCCTGCTGGCTCTTCTGCGACTCTTGACTTCTGTGTGCGTGTTGTCGCTAGCTCTCAGATAAGCAAGGAGGAGGAGTAAAACTGGTGCAGTGAACTGACCGTGTGCATGACACAGGACACACACCGACAACAGTGGTGGTGGTGGATACATGCACACCGAGGGGCCTTTTCCTTCCTCTGTCAGCTCTATATTTAGTGAAATCTGCACCTGTGAGTCTGAGCGTGCTCAGTGCAGCTGATGAATGGAGGGCTGTGACCTCAGATGAAGGGCGGTGTGTGTGTGTGTTTGCTTCTTTTTTCTCTTGTTGGTGACATCACTAGTGCTGGTATAAATTATATATTTATATATTTTTATGGATTCACTTCATAAACTAATCGGATCAAAAGTAGACTTACATGGAACTTGGTTTGGACTTTCAGGTGTGGAAAACCCTCAGTAAAACAGCAACTGCGTTAATCAAATACATCGAACTGGTTGCCGGTCTTTCTGGGTGTGGCTGCTTGTGGTCCCTCATCATAACACTGTATGTCTCTGATAGGATTAAATGTTTGGGACAGAGGGCAAAAGGTGCTCCCCTTTTTATTTAGCTTTGCAGGAAAGTGTTTGAAATACCCTCCAGTGTGGATGAGTACACCTTTCCTCGCTTATGAGCCTGGTAACTCATAGTTGACTGGCATGTAATGTTAATTTAAAGCTGAGCTGAGTTAAGTTAGTTTCCATTTATTAGTCCTTTAGCTGAAGTGCAAAGTTGCCGCCTTAGAGACTAATTAATTATGATGGAGACGAGTCATCCTTCATATGACAAACCAATTCCGACAATTCACACGAAATAGAAACTCCTTCTTCATTTAGATGGAAACTGAAATTTCCACCTAAACTCTTCATTTGAGTTGATTTATTGTTTCTGCAAAACTCAATCTTTTGTTGCAGAAGGTAAGTGTCTGCTTTCCTGTCCTGATAATCGTCTCACAACTGTGGGAGTTTGTCAGAAAATGAGTTCCACCTGTTTCTGTTTTCATCTGCAGTTCATGTCACTATAAGCATCCAAACATTAGTGTGTTGAACTGGAAAGTAGTTTAGATTGTATATCATAGTTTGATAAATGGGATCTAAATGTGACATACACCTACACTTCCTCCAGTGTCTGACATAAGACAGCACTGTGCCTTTTTTTTGTTTGACACAAGCAGCAAAAGCCTAAATTTGGATGTTTTTCTATAATTTTCCTCTAACGTCTTCAGACCTGGCAACATAAACGGCCTTAAATTCATTCTAATATTCTCATCTGTCCGTCTGCCACAACGACTTCCTTCCTTCCGTTTGTTCTTCCAGAAAATGCAGATGGATGAGAGTTATGATCGTGTTAAACCTCAAAATGCTCTCAGTGTGCTGGTGAGGAAAAAGGTGTCATTCTAGGAACAAGAAAGCACTGCATAAGAAAGTGGTGCCCCCCCCCTCGTCGCAGCATTTTCACATTGGAACGAGCCGGCAAACTTTCTCTGTCCTCCCCCTCATCCGTCTTTCTCTCTGCTTTCCATCTCTTACTATATATATTACTGAACCCACGCCTGTTCTGCACTCAGTACTGTTCACCGCACACGTGTGTGTGCGTGCAGAGGGGTATTATGGCCACGGTGGGTGGTGCAGGGTTTGGTTGAAACTCTATGAGCCCCGGGCCGATGCTCGACCACTTTCATGTGATGAGCTCAAATGCAAACACGCACACTTTGTTGTGTATACACATACAGGCCGTGCGTGCAGACACTCTATAAATTGCAGAACAGCAGTTGTCTCCAGTCCCCAGAGTGTATCTCTGTCCTAAAGACTTCACTCTGTGTGTGTGTGTGTGAGGTGTATACAGTATATGATGTGTGGGTGTGTGACAGGATATGTGTCAACCTCTAGTTCTCTGTAAGTCACACACCACAGTGTGTGTCTTTTTCCAGCCTTTTGTTTTTTACATGTTACTACCTTACTGACATGTTGTAAGTGCTACTGTGAAGAAGATCTTTTCTAATATCCATATGGAGCACGGGCCTATAGTGGAAGGTGATCGTGAAACCACACACATAATAATGGTTGCCATGTTTGTTGCAGTTATCCTCCTTTTTCTTATTTCTCTGCATCACCATACACATTAGAAAGCAGCACGGCATGCTAACAAGATTTATAAACCTTCCCTCACACTTGCATGTTGTTTCTGCAGCTGAGACAGCGTGACAGGGTGCAGTCATCTCTGAATGAGCTTCCAGTGATGCTGTGCTGACATCGCAGAGGTAGAGGTGTTAGCTCACATGCTTATGCATGAAAAAACCTGAGTTTCTGCCAGTCACACATGTTCAGGAGACACAATTTTAGCGATTTTGCCTGATGAAAAGAAGAAGAAGCTCACTCTGTCCAACTATACCTCGTATATTTAACACTCTGGGATCTGAAGTTCTGTGTGCGCTCAAAGTCAGAAGTTATCAAACTGTGTGGAAGAGTCCCAGGGAGAGGCATCACAGTAGGAAAAGATACTGTATGAAGTGAAAGGCCTGCTTTAGTAACATGCAAATGAAAGGAGCTCAAGCCCGCGAACATCACAGGAGCTTTGTTTTTGTTACACACACGTTACACAACCGATACGCTTCTATTTTAATCAGTCTAGCCATCTACACTGCCCACATTAGGCTTACGTATCATGTATGCTGCACATGCGTAAACATGAATCAGTGTCTATTTGCACACTTCAGATCTACTTTTCTGTGTTTACAAGCTTAAAATGCTCCAACGCTGCTACTACACCTCTACTCAGAGAAGACGGGGTCACAATACGGAGCTTTTAGATCAAACTGATGAAAACACGAACACAGCCGACCCACTGGTGACACGATTGCTGTTGTTACTGTCACAGTTGCTTTCTCCCAAAGCACGCTCCATGACATGCAGCCGGTGCAGACACAAACGTGAATCCTGTGCTGGGTCCATGCGAAACTCAGTGTGCTGCTCGTGCTGTGATTCTGTGTAGACACAGTGTAACTAACCTTATTTAAATCTTGATGATCTAAGAAAGGAAGTCTTCTTACTATTTCTAATCTTAACTCTCTCTCTGTTTCTCTTTTTCCTCCTTGACCCCTTTTTATCCTCCTCTACTCTTTCCCCCCTCATCCTGTTTGTCCTCTCTGTCTGCAGATTGACTTGGAGCCAGAGGGGAAGGTGTATGTTGTTATTGACCTGTTAGGATCTTCCAGTGAAGGTAAGAAGTCAATACTCAATGACTTTTTCTTTACATTTTGATCCTTCGCTCAATGACACAAGAAAAGCTTTTGTATAATTGAATCAATGAGTCGATCTACAAATCGAAACGTCTCGTCTTTTATAATCTGTCCGTTCTGTGTTGATGAAGGCAGCACGGGTTTGATTTTGCCCTACAGACTTCCTCTTAGTTTGACTTGAGAAAACCAATGTTGCTACATTCAGAAACTCACCTTCCATGAGAATGAATGTGGAAGTTGTTGGTTTTATATCCTGCAGCATTTACACGAATAATTATGACATCATATCAGTGAATAATTACCAGTAGGCCCGAAAAGCTCAAAAAGCAATATGTGCATTCAGAACGGTCTTAAAGACCGAATCCTGCTGGTTGTAAAACATTTTATCAGTGTTTGCAACCTTTCAGCAAAGCAGCTGTTGGTAAAATGAAAACATGTTTTTGCTCAAGCAAAACACACAAAATGTGCAAAACTGTAACTGTGGTAAATTGAATTGGACAAAGTTTAGCCAACAACAAAACCAAATCAATAAAAAGCAACTTACTTAATTAGTAAGTTGTGTTGACTGCATGTAAAAGGGAATAATGTAGATTTCGAAAGAGCCTGGTAGTACCATGGAAACAGTTTACAGTACAGGTTCTACTTACTTAATAAGTGAATTGGAAAAACATCTGTAAGCACATACTCAGTATTTACTGTACCGTGACACCAAAGGAAAACTCTGACCAGGTAAGTTTGAGGTAAATGATTAAATAAACCCTTTATGAATAAATGTAGAAGAGTGACTATGTCAGTAAATGTAAGTTGTTGGAAGTACTTAATTAAACTATTACCAATATAAACCTTGGGAACTTACAACTGAAACTTTAAGTTATGAATAATAGAGGATGTGTTTCTATGAACTAGTTGCTTACGTTCCTCAGAAGTACAAGTTATATTTGAGGTATTACCAACCTGAGCTACTCACAACCACAAGATCGAACAGATGAGTGAATGTTGAGGTTTTTCTTAGTATTTCAGTAACTGGGGGTGTGTAAAAAATGAAGGGTTTCTTTTATAGAGTTGTCTGAAGAAGAGGAGCCTGGGTCAGGGAGCTGCTCAAGAACCCAGTGGTTACTTTCACAAAGCCTCAGAGGCTGAACAAACCTGCAGCATCTCTGCAGCACTCCTTCGATCAGGCCTTCGTGATCGAGTGGCCAGACAGAACAGATCCTGAGTGAAATGCAGGAGGATGAGCAGAATTAGCTCATCACCTGCTAATACCATCCACACAGAGAAGCACAGTGGTGATGACATCGTGCTACAGTCACGGGGGTCCATAGCAGCAGCTACAGGGAGACAGGTCTGAATTGATAGAAGGATGAATGCAGGTAAATAGAGAGAAGCCCTAGAAGAAAAGAAAAAGAGCATCTGTGGAGAAACTTGATCTCAGACACGTCACCGTCCAGTGTGACTGAACTTATTTGGAGGTAAAGGATAAAGATAAGAAGATTAGACCAGGAAGCTGCTACAGAGGCTTCGACAAAGGACTGAATGAACAGTGTGAATATGTTTGTAGAGAGATTTTATATTTGATTTAAAATATAAAATCACAGCCTCCTCCTCTTTGTCTTTACCATCACGTTCATTTTACCAGCACACTTATACAAATGTGTGTATCAGTATTTTTTTCTTATTGTGTGTGAGACACTGTGTTGAGTCAGTCATTCTGTCACAATGTGTAGTCATCACTATTACATCAGGAGTTTCCTGTGTGTTTATGTGCATTAGTCCACAACACTGCAGCACTGATGAGACACACTGCAGTGTTTCGCTCTAAGCTTTTTTTTTCTGATTGCGCTTTAATATTCTGCACTTTACATTCTCTGTACGTCAGAGCTGTTCTAGTTGTGAATTTATCTCCTACACAGATATCAGATGAATGCATGAGGTCTTCAACAGCAAATAATTGTATATGTCATGACCTTTGACCTGATTTGTATGAAGGTATGAGTGACTGTGTGTCTAATCCATGGTTTAACTCAGATTTGAAGAGCTTGGATAGGTGTGGAAATATGAAGGAAGCGTGAACACGCACAGATAGATCACCTGTCAGATATTTCCAAAGAGCATACACGAATCCTCCATGAATTTTTGTAGCATTAATAAACCGATAAATGCAGTTTGGGTGTAGCAGTGTTTCTCAGACGGTGCATCTGGTTCCAGGTTCAGTACTAGAAAGCTGACGTCTCTGAAGTGTCAGCGAGGTTCAGGAACTTGAGTCATCACCATTCTAAATGTTATTCCTCAGTCAAATACAGTTATTCAGTTAAGTACAAAGCTTTTGACCTTTGTAGCTGTCAGTGCCCACACGACGTGTTGTATAGATATTAGCTGGTCGGCCTCTGTTGATTCATCATTGTTGCTGCTTCTTCTTCTATGTGTTGCTGTACCATGCATTTACAGTGGGTTGCATGCACGGACAGCCATGCGGTGTCAGTCTGTTTGCTGCGAGCACAGCCGACACAAAGCCAGCGAGTGGATTTAAAGACTCCTAGAGTGTAATCGATGAATCCAACACAGCGAGGACCTGGAAACTCCAGCAGCCAGTTGAATATTTAGTATCTTGAAGCTATAAAAATTGTTAATAGTTTTTTGTGTGTGTGTGTGTGTGTGTGTGTTTGTGTACCAGATGACATTTTAGAAAGACATCATAGGATGGAAGGAGAAAGGGAGAAGGGGGGTAGGGTGGGGGATGATGAATTGATTAGTAAAGTGGAGTGTTCTCTAATGGACCAGTTACATCAATGAAAGAGTGAGAGTGAGGGGTGTGTGTGTGCAGAAAGACAAACATGTTATTAGGATGAAGATTCTCTGCAGCAAACATCAGTTTTCATCTTTCTGTTCTAAATTTGTTCTTTAATAATTTCTCACTGTGTCTTGCTGCTGCTTTTTCCACCTGCAGTGACAGAGTGTGTGTGTGTGTGTGTGTGTGTGTGTGTGTGTGTGTGTGTGTGTGTGTGTGTGTGTGTGTGTGTGTGTGTGTGTGAGAGAGAGAGCGAGAGATGCTGAAATTGCAGTCATTACTTAAAAGTGTTTGCATAGCAGAGAACACACGGGTGAACTGTCAGACCTGAGAGCTGCAATCAACCTATTAGCTTTAACACACACACACACACACACACACACACACACACACACACACACACACACACACACACACACACACCCTGTTGCTACCATCACAAAATGATATGCTGCTGCTGCCTGTTGCTAAAAGCAGGTGACATATTGATGTGTTTATGTTCTGTTGAATCTTATTCTGGAAACCAGAGTAGCTCATCTCAAGTTTTAATTAACATTAACGTTAAAATTCGACTGTGACCCCTGTGACCACCATGTTATGTTATGTTATGGCTGGTTTATCACCAAACCTCACTACTGTTTATTTATTTGTTTATTCCTGTTATGGCCGCCCTGCTTCACACTTCTTCATTCTTCTTCCTCATTTACATTGCTGTGATGTCGCCTCCCTCTCTCTCTCTCTCTCTCTCTCGCTCTCCCCAGGTAATGTGTGTGCAATTAACAGTGTGGCGACAGTAATTGAAACCTCTGCTGTTCCACTGGGAAAATCATCTGTGATTAAACAGCACGAGGCAGAAAGAACAGGAGAGGAGAAGGAAAATACTGTTTCTCTTTCTCTCTGTGGAAAAGAAGAAAAAAAAACTAATAGTGGAATTTATTTATTTTCAAAGACACAAACTCTTCGTCACTCACTGTCAGCGACGTGCTGTCACTGCCATCTAGTGTCTTCATGGTGTTTGTGCAGTTTTTCTTTAGGTTCACTCACTCACCAAGAACATTGTCTGGTTCCTGTTGTACCTTAATGCTATTCCTGTTTATCATTTATGTCACAAGACAGTATGAAACCTGTTCATTTCAATAGAAAGTATTTCAAGGCAGCTCATGCACACTAGTCTGGTTCATTTCTGTCAAAGCAACTGGTGCAACAAACATACGTGTGTAAAGCAAACTCTGCATGATATTAAATGAATATTTTGTGTTTTTCTTGTGCTTTCAGCTGCGACAGGCTCCATCAACAATGAGGAGCGGGTGTTTCAGCAGCGGATGCGTCCCAGGAAGCGGCAGGGAGCCGTCCGCCGGAGGGTCCACCAGGTTAACGGGCACAAGTTCATGGCCACCTACCTGAGACAGCCCACCTACTGCTCCCACTGCAGGGACTTCATATGGTGAGAACCCCCAGTCTTACCTCTACGCAGCAATAAATAATCCCAGACACACTCAAAATCACACAACGCATGTACCAAGTCCTAAACATGCACAATGTGTCTGCGCCGTCACACGACCTCTTAAAGATGCCAGGAAGGTTTAATATGGTGAATAAAAGATTCGGTAATACTTTGCAGTAACCAGGCTGGCAGCGTCTTTAAATGTGTTTTCTGGTTTCCTGCTCTAACTTGACTTGTTTACATGTAAACACAGTGGATGCTGTGAAGTGTGGAGCAATAAACAAAGCCAGCTGTGTTTGTTTCCATCCCAACAAACTGTGTTAGCATCACTCACATGCAAACCATGTGTCCTCTGCGATCTGCTCGCTCTCAGCTCCACTCTGAAAGAACGTCTCCTGTGTAATCACAATCACAAGGAAACGTTGGGGCTTCTGAGGTGAATGAAGCCCTGCACCATGCAGAGATGCACAGTGTGTGTAGCATTAGTTTAATTTGTAAGTTAGCATGGCTTCCAGTTAAAATCGGATTTGATTTTGGGGTAAAAAAAATAAAATGTTGCTTTTCTTCTTTCTTTGCATTTGGTTTCTGTGTCTTAAAACATTAATTATAGACACGTTGATCAACAGTTTGATCTGATTCATGCTGAGATTTGTTTGTTTTCTCACATGTCCTCTCTCTGACCTTCAGGGGCGTCTTAGGAAAGCAGGGCTACCAGTGTCAAGGTAGGATGGTGTTCTCACATGAACTGGAGCCTCTTAAGTCACATTAAATTGCCCTGTAAATGTGTTTCATGTGTTTCCATGCGTGTGCCCCTCCAGTGTGCACGTGTGTGGTCCATAAGCGCTGCCATGAGCTGATCATTACCAAGTGTGCAGGGATGAAGAAGCAGGAGGACACGGTTGGGGAGGTACGAATCAGCAGCACGCTGCTTTTATTAGAGACAACACGCTGACTGTGGTTCTGTCCATATGTCAGAAAGTCGACGCTAAACTGTGAAAAAGTTTAAGTGTGCTGAGCCGAGCTTCATAGGAAGCAAACAGAAGTGTTCTGTCCTGTGGAACTGCAGATTTGTTTGCACGTTACTTTTGCACCTGTAGTTTATTTAACTGTGAACGTTTTCAGCCGTGTGATCCCACTAATGAGAATTCCTGATACACACGGCAGCAGAAAACGTTGCTCACACAGACTCGAGTTCCACTTTCAGTATTTGTTTTTTGTGGTCATTGTTTTTCTCGGTTCTTCTCTGCCCTTTACAGACAGTCGGGTGTCAGAGGTTCAGTGTCAACGTACCGCACAAGTTCAGCATTCACAATTATAAAGTTCTCACCTTCTGTGACCACTGTGGGTCTCTGCTGTGGGGTCTGCTGCGCCAAGGTCTACAGTGTAAAGGTGACCACATAGTGACATCAGTTTGTGAGCTTGACTGAAATCTTTGCAATAAATGTGTAAACCGACAGGTCTTTAATGCTTTTCTCTGTCTGAAGTGAGCACGTTAACTCATTGTGTGTGTGTTTGTCTCAGTGTGTAAAGTGAATGTGCACAGGCGCTGTGAGAGTAACGTGGCTCCTAACTGTGGCGTGGACGCCAGAGGCATCGCAAAAGTCCTCTCTGACCTCGGAGTCACACCTGACAAGATCTCCAACAGCGCACAAAGACGGAAAAAGGTTCAAGAATTTAAATAGATTTTTTACACTTCCTACTGTACTAGCAGAAGTTCACAAACTCAATAACAAAGTAAAAGTGCAAGTATTTCCTTTCTTTTATTGAAAATTTTAAAGTTACGCTATAAAGTGCAAACTGTCAGAGAAAATGTTGAAAAGACAACAAACATTGCCAGTAACCAAAAATCTGTGATACCTGCATCAATGACTTGGAAACACTGAAGTACCTCAAAATGATACACTACTAGAGTAAATGTACATTCTACAGCCTCCTGCCAGGCTGCTCTGGGAGACTGTCCAGTAGTTCTGTATCTTCACTATGATGATATAAAAGTTTTAATTTAAAAGTGTCGGTATGTTGAAGACACTCAAGTGTAGAAATACAGATCATTGATGATGAGGATTGTTATGGTTTAGTGATGAAGATGATGACAGCGTCTGTCTTCCAACAGCTTTCTCAGAGTCAGGAGCCCCCGCAGTCGGTATCGGAGACGCCTCAGCCAGAAGACGATCGCTCAAGGTCCGCCCCAACCTCCCCGTGTGACCAGGGTAAGTTCAGACTGTCACACGTCGATTGTCTTTGTGGAACCAAACACACCCGAACTGATCTAATCTTGTTTCTGTGCAGATGCAAAAGAGCTGGAGAACATCCGGAAAGCTCTGTCGTTCGACCACCGTGGAGAGGAGCACAAAACACACCCCCTGTCTTCCACCACATCTGTTGCTGCGGTAACAGAGGACAGCCATGGAGGACCAGGTGGGGGACATGACGGAGGCAGCATTGAAGTGGAGGGTGAAGGAAGCCGGGAGAACGGCGAGGTTAAGAGTCCCAACGTTCCAGAGACCAAGAAGATGAACCTGCACGACTTTGTGTTCATCAAGGTTCTGGGAAAAGGAAGCTTTGGAAAGGTGAGTGCACGACCTTTGACCTTTGTTCACATGCGCTGTTACACCTGTAGAAATTGTCCGAGATGTATTTTCACATGAGGAGATGCTTCTGTAGTTTTCAGTGAGTGTGTGTGTGCCTGTGGATGACAGGACACAGCGGAGATCACAGTGGATCCTGTGAAAACTGTCACGTTTGTGGTTTCATCTGTGTTCTGACAGTTGTGTCATGTGACCAGGTGATGCTGGCGGAGCTGAAAGGCAGCGACGAGGTTTACGCCGTTAAAGTGCTGAAAAAAGACGTCATCCTGCAGGATGACGACGTCGACTGCACGATGACCGAGAAACGGATCCTGGCTCTGGCCAGAAAACACCCGTACCTGACACAGCTCTTCTGCTGCTTCCAGACTAAAGTAGGAACGCTGACACACACACACACACACACACACACACACGCAGGTATACTTTACACCTCCAGGTGGCAGCATCGGGCCACATTTGAGTCTGCAGCTTCCAGTTGTGGAGTAACTGACACATCTGACATGCTGAAAACCATCTGGGATAAAGATTCACAAAATAACCTGTTTAAAATTTTACTCTGACCAAATAATGTTTGGAAGAAAAACGAGGCACATTTTACCCATAGTTAAGTACAGAGTGTAGAGTGACATGAAACAAGGGCCGTTGATAACAGGGTTATGGTATGAAACCTGTGTGCAAAGGTGTGCTATAAGTCATTTAAAGCAACAGTACTACAGTACATGTACTCAGTACATCCAGCATATATGAAACCTGCTGAATAAATGATCTTAACTTTGCTGTTGAACACACATCACAGTCGCACACATCGCTGCTGTAGCTGCAACTTGTCTTCACCTCACAAAGGTTTGATGTTTTAAACCCAGAAAGAATTTTTAAGCAGCTTGTAACACTGAAGTCATTAGTCAAGCGTCTCTCAGCTGAGAGAAAGAGCTCTAATTTATCCCATCACATCAGTCTTCCTGCTCTCCCCTTCACACCCTGCTCTTCTCTCATCATCTTCACTTCTCAGTTAATTTGTCTATACAGTAAGTGGACGATGACAAACAGCCACACAAAGGGAACTGGTGCATGAGATGCTGCTAAGACCAGCCGCTTCTGCCGGCCACTGTATGTTTTGTCTATCGTGTGTTGCATAAGTGTTTCTGACAGGAAATGTATAGAAGCACCGTATGTGTGTGTGCTTTTTCCAGTTTGACGACTAGCGAGGAGCAGGTCACACATTGTGTTGGTGAACCATAGTCCTTTCACTGCAACTGGAGCCTGACAGTGCGGAGAAGGCTGCACAGGTGTTAACAGTCAGACCGCAACAGGCTCAAGCTGCAAATAAAGGCAGCGAGTTGAACATGTCAAAGAAAACAAACTGACTGAAGACGTCCTTGAAGTTTAGCGAGTTGTTGTTAAGGTGAATGGATGAAGCATGAAAGGTTTTAGTTCTGCAGCTTTATATGAAGAGTCCATATCAGTACCTGGCAACATCACTAACCACACACTGTATGTTGCCATGTACGGTAACTTTAAATAATCTATATCGTAATCTACCCCACATGAAAGCTGTTAGTTGTGGTTTTTTAAATGAAGGGTTGTTCCTGTGAAGTTCTAGTAAAACAAACATACAAGCTGCTCAAAATGAACGAGATTAAAGAATCTGGAATATGTGGATCAACTAAACACTGACATGAGGGTATCCCCCCCCCCCCGTAAACCTACGGAACAATCGAGCATAGGCAGCTTTGTTTCTAGACACAGAAGCTTGAAGATGAGAACTAAATTAATTAAATGATCTGAAAAACTCAGTAAAAGACGCCGTTAAACACGATGAGGGACACGAGCTAAATGTGGCTGAACATGACGTTTTGTGAGCTGTTTATTTTCACATCATGTTCTGGAAAGCTTGAGCCTAATGATGGCGTCTCCTGTTTAATTTATTTATTCCTGTTATTTTCCTCCAGAGCAAACACAAACACGAGCAGGTTGGTTGGATGAGAGCGAGCGAGCGAGCAGAGACAGACGGTGCTCTGCCATGATATTTTTATATCGTCTTTCCCTGTATTTACTTGAATTATTTGTTCCTTCTTTTGTTCTTCTTATTTCTCTCCATCAGCCTGAAACACACACACACACACACACACACACACACACACACACACACACACACACACACACACTCACACACACACTCTCTGGCAGTCAGGGGTGATTGGGATTGTGTTGTTGGACAAAACAAAGGGATTGTGGCTCTTATATAACTGCTTTGATCCTTATCAGGGACATGATGTGTATTCAGTATGCTGTGTGACCCCGCCCTCATCACCCGCCTCACCCCCCCTCTCCCCTCACCTTCCCCACCCAACTTTTCTTGGAACACAAACTTGATGACAATAAACAAACCCACGTATACATATATACTGTGAACAACAAGTGTGCATATGCAGTGTACATACATACATATACATACATTACACAGTACACATACACAGGGAGAGACGGAGTCATGAAGCTTCACAGTGATGTCACCCTTGACCTCTTACATAACAATGGTTTAATGCTTCCTAGTTGAGGCATTGTGCTAATGCTAATTAGCCCATCTGACTGACAGTACTGTGCTGATGTTCAACTCTAATAATAATCCTGGTGTTTCACTGATGTATCAGGTCTCCCCTGATCATGTGTAGATGTCAGAACCTGTTCACAGCTGCAGTCTCTGTGTGTCGGCGACCTGTCCAGGGTGTACCCCGCCCCTCGCCCAGTGTCAGCTGGGATGGATGGATGTTTAGAGCTGGAACCAACAATTCTTTTCATTTAATATGTAATTAGTTTCTCTGTTCATTGTGAAAGATGATGAGTTTGCAAACTTGTAAGCCAATAAGAAGCTTCACACTTTCACATTTGAGAATCTGGAACCATCAAATCCGTCACCTTCACTCAACAACTAATTAAAAAAGTTTCAGATTCATTTGCTGTTGATTGACCAAATTGTTAATTATCATTAATTAATTATTAATTCACCAGTAGTTGCAGCTCATGAAAAGCTTTTTCAGCTTCTCCTCTGTGCTGTTGATTTAGTCTTTGCTTGACATTATCTTTAATCCCGGGAGCTGGATCCATTTTTCTCGTCTCCCTGTCTTCTTGTCAACAGTGGGTTCTATAACACTCTGACACCCATTTCATCTTTTCATCTGTCTCCCTTCTTTCTCTCTCATTCCTTCATTTTCCCCTATTCATATTCCTAAATGTGAGGCCCCTCAGTGGTGCATGTTCTGTACCTGCAGACCTCCAACACAGAGTTGTGTGTTCAGACATGTTGTCTTCTCCATCAGAATGCACACGCATTTACAGTCCCTGTGCCTTCGCTGATGGGGGCTGAGATCACAGCTTGGTTATGTGTGTTAACATTGAAACAGAAATGTTTCTGTTTTTATAATATATGTAAAACAAATAAGTCACTTTGCTCGTAAGTTGTTGCAGGAACTTAAAGTAAAGTAGATTCTTTCTTATTTTTTATTATATTCAAGTATTCAAGTATTTTTATTGCATTTAATTAATTCAGATTTTTTCTCATTGAAGGAGCCATTTCACACACTGTGACATCAGTGTACTTAACAAAAGTCTTTGTACTTTGTGCGACCTATTCTGCACCCCCCAACCCCCCCAATTCTTGTTAATCGACTGTGGGATCACGGCCGTTCCCCTATCGGCCTAATTACCACTGAGAAATGTAAATAACGTTATACAACAGTAGCGCCAGGCCTCATTCTGCTCCTCACACAGAGGCCGTGCAGAGAAGCGAAGGCAGGGAGGATGTGGATGAGGAAACGGAGAGGGACACAGAGGAAAAAATGCAGCAGGATGATGAGATGATAAAGGAAAACAGTTGGTTTTGGACGGCACATTTTCAGCATTTGTGATAGTAAGGTGGCCGGTAGTTTCAAACTAAGTGAAGGAAAGATGATAAAAAGAGGAGGGGTAGCAGCGTTTGGTGGAACAACAACAAAAAAAAAGAGTCTGTGGTAAGAAACAGGACAGATTACAGTGAGGAGTGAGTGTTTTTTAATGAGCAGTAATTGGTGAACATCAGAGGCAGCAGAGACGACCAGAAACCAGCCAGGTACATTAATGAACCTTTGTTCTCTTCTGCTTAGGACAGAAAGCGACTGATGGACCGACACAGAGAGATAGAAAGACAGATAGCAGAGAGCAGAGAGCAGGAACACAGACACTGATGCTGACACAGAGTCAGGAGGGTCATACAGATGTGGCAGGTGACTGAAAGCAGAGGTAGAAAACCAGCCATTACTGTCATGGCTAAGTGCTGCATGTGGATGCAGAAGAAGAGGGGGAAGAAGAGGAGATCCCACACAGCCAGTCTCTTCTTCAGCTTGTAAAACAGATAAATACATCATTTGGAGGAGGCATTTTCACTTACTATGTCATTTTATACCTCCAGCCAGCAGGGGGCGCTTCTTTAGTTAGTCATTTAGGAAGCCAGGGTTGATTTGCTTTGTGTTTTACTGGTCCTGAGGAGGTGGACATTTTTTGACCTTGTTGCTGAGCGGTCAGAATGTCATTGTGGGATGTATTGAGCAAATAACGTGCACACAGTGAGCGAGCTGCAGTTACTGATCGACAAATGAACTGAAGATCTGTGTTGTTTTCATTCACGTGTCTAAAGAACTGTCATGAAAGCAGAGCCACAGTGATTCTAATGTACAGTATATTATATACATACATACTTGTTCTAAACATCTGTACATTTTAAATACACGTTTAAAGTTTAGTTCAGTTTGATGATGTGTCTCATTCAGTTCTTCAGGTATTTCATTATTTCTGTGTTACAGCTATGAATAATAACATTAATAAAAGTTATTATTGCAAATTCCAGAAACTCGTGGAGGGGAGTTCTGTCTGTCTGTGCTGTGCTGCCGGCTCTTGTCTTTCCACAGGTCGTTTTCTTTAGTCATCAGTGTCTTTAAAAATGAATGAGCTCTGCTTATGAGCTGGCAATAACGCACACAGCACATGCAATGTTCATTTTGAAGGAATTCAACCTGTCATAAACCACTAAAAGAATAAATGTCTTTTTTTATGCATTTTATTTATGAACCTTTGTGTGTACCAGTCTTTCTCTGTGATGGACCCGTTGAAGTCTAGAGACTTGGAATTCTGCACTTCTAAGACGTGTATTCCCTGCTCCTGATACTCCCGGCTAATGAAGACATTCATCAAGGTTCTGGCTGCAGTTTCATTACGTGTGGAAAACTGCAGCCCTCCTCATTCATTTGAATGGTGGAGTGTTCTTACCACAGCCAGGACCAGATTATTTTCTGACATGAATGCTGTATCTCTGCTCTACCTCAGGATCGTCACACTGAAAGATGAAACTGTTTTCACTGGAGGAACCTTCCAGAGTTGTACAGTGTCTGAGTGTTACAAACAACTGTGCTGTTTTTTAGTGTCGATAAGCTTTTTAAAAACACGCTCTGTTCCTCGAACTGGACTTCCTGCATCGTATTTCATGAGCCCCACCACTCTCAGGGGGCACTGAACGCTCTGTGTTGCTCGCGTTCATCTTACACGTGGTTGATTTGCGTCATCTTGACTAATATCGCCCGACTGTATAAAAACACCTTCACGTCTTGTTTCTTCTTGTGACACCTCACAGGGAATCTGGCATCTAATCATTGATAAACTGAAACTATTCAGACCTCTGGGAGCTTTTTCTCACACTAATAAAGGTTTGCACTCTGTACTTTTCTTTGTACTGTTGGTTTTAGCTGCAGCACATGTTTGTTCTGATGCCAGCTCAGTGTTCAGCAGCTCAGCAGTACAATCAGTCGTGCTTGTATCTGTTCTTGTGCTTATTGTGGTTCATCCAAAGTGGAGAGCGTTTTTCATTTATCTGAGCGAGTACATTTTGTTCATTCTTCAGTCTTTTTTAGGGTTTAGGTTGGAATTGGACTGACCTCCATTCACCCTGACCTCCACTTTAAGCACTTTCGTGGTGCTGTTACGACACCCTACTTCCCTCTTAGCAGCTGAGAGAAAGACGGGCTTTGCTGACCTGAGATCACTTGTCAGATGAGGAAACAGTAAACATAAATTAGCTGTTAAGTGTTGAGTAAACAACCAATGTTGTCGTTTTTCTGGATATTCTCAAGAAAAAGTGGCACTGAAGGTTTTACAAGTCACAAACAATGATTCTTATGGCACTTTGCTTTCATGTCTTCTCCCTGAATCAGCATTTTTACTTACTTTATATGTCAAGTAAAGCATCTGCTGGATGACTAAATGTAGGATGAAAGTTATTTATGGTCAAACGAAGCTCTGTTAAGAGGAAAGGCCTTGAACAAACCACATTTCTTTTGTTCTTAAAGCACAGCTGAAACGTGTTACTGTAACTGATAGTTCATTCCCACACCTCTTCCTATCCTTCTTTACTTACTAGCACTCTTCTCTTGTTTAATGCATCCACCTGTCCTCCACTTCTACCGTGTTCTCACCTTCTCAGAAAGTCCACACACGTGTTCACAAAAGTTTTCTGTTGCTAAGACACATTAAAACCTTCTCACTCATCCTGCACAGGACAATCACCTATGTCTTTTGTGTAACTTTAAATCACAGCACACTTGTCTTGATCATGACTTTCCTGGAAGTCCACTTCTCATGAAACCAATCAGCACAAAGTACTCACTTCCACAGCTGTTTTTCTTTTTTGACCAATGAAAAATGAAAAAGAAAATCAAGTGTTCTGCTTATTTGTTTTTACGGGAACGAGGAGTAAGAAGATATTCTGTGGGAGAACCAGCAACCCACAGCACGCGCTGAACTCCCGTCAGTCTCTCTAAAGAACGATAGTGAGGGTGAATATTGCATGCAAGAGCAACAACACACACACACACCATAGGCACATGTGGATTAGCCGGCCAAATATGTGTCAGTTTAGTTCTTTTCAAGACCAGTCATTAGTGCATATACCATATGTTTGCTGTTTTTGGGATGCAACTGAGCCATACACACACACACACACTCATTCTGTACTTGGGAGAACCCTCATTGACGCAATGGATTCCTTTAGCCTTAACCTGAACTGTTTACTTGTCCAAACCTTAACCACCACAGAGGTGACGGATCAGAAAACATGCCATTGTTCCTGGTGAACATACAGACTGCGTGTTCGTAGATACCTGAGGTGGTCACACCATTTACTACTGCCTTCTACAAAACGAAAACTCTCACATGACCATATTATTATTATTATTATTATTATTATTATAATAATAATAATTATAATAATAATAGTTCAAAACTACCACAGTCCTTTACCCGGTTGCAGTAACTTACAGTAAACATTGTGTTTGGGCTGCTCGTCCATCTGAGCCGTTATTATCAAAATGACTGTACATCCTGGGAATGTCTTAAAGGAACTTCTTCAAATTCTTGTGTCAAACTTGAAGAAATTTGTGTCTGTGACACAACAAATGTACAGTGGTGACGGTGACCTCTGCTCTGTACCAACACAGGAAAGATTAACCTCTCTCTGTAATAAAAAATCCCTTTATCACTGCTCTGTAGCCCTTACACACTTCTTGAGGGGACACTGACACACGGTGTATAATTAACAATGTAGATGGAAGCTAAGAATAACCACAATTCATGAACAGACATTTTATTATTTTTCATTTAGAAGCAGTTAAAGTTCATCGCAGGTTCCTCTGACACTCTGACTGAACTGAAGATGGGATTGGTTTGAATGTGTTTGACTACGAGCCGCTCTTACGACACAGTATTGATTTAACTGTAGGAGTATTTTCTTAAGGACAAACATTCTTGATCTGGTTACATGGACACACACGCGATGCACCGCGTCCTTCAATTACAGCCGTTTCCTGCTGCCATAATCTGAAGGCAAAGTGCAACAACTGACACTTGTTAAGTCCCAGTCCTTCTGGACATTCACATTTACAGAGAAGTTGGTTCAATAGAGCTTCCGTTAAGCTTCATTGTACCAACAGTAATCAGTGCAAAAATCTGAATCAAAGCAAACGCGAGCTGTGCATCGTGTTCTGAATGAAATCACTGAGTGCATCTTTAGTGGGTCGGCTCTGCGCGGTAATGACCAGCAGCCAGATGGTAATGGTTCATAATGTTCCGAGGAAAATAGGGCAGTAATTCCCGTTTTTGTTTTTGCACACGGACAAAAGTTCAAACGGCTCTTGTTGTTTTTTGTTCCCAGTTTGACTGATTTTGATGAGTGTATTTACTTTAAGATGTCACTCCGTTCATGAAGCTAAACCAAATAAAGATTTGTGTTCTTAAAGCACTTATGTTGCATAACTGTGGACACGGAAAGTAATGGAGTACTTTTACTCAAGTACGATTCTTTAGACTTTTTTAACTGGATTAAGATTTTTAGGAACACCTGAGGACGTAGCTGCATCATTATTAAAACTGTTTCCACTTTATTGATTTGTACTTCCTCAACTTCAGACACCACCAACATAATCAACCCACTGTAGATAGAGATAGTTTTTTTATTGTGTTTGATTTATGTTTGACTCCTTTCTTCTCTGTCCCTCCTGAACTGATCTTAAAGTATGAAAGTTCACCGAATAAATTTACTGCTAAAGTACACTTTAATGCAGTACTATTACTTGTAACTATGTATTTTTACAGTGGGCTGATTGTTTCGATGGAGCCTTCGAGTTTTTCATTCATCGCTGTTTTCTTTATGTCACTTCTAATGTGACCGCGTTGTGTTTCTTTTCATTCTCATTGTGTGTGTCTGTGTGTGGACGTGTGTTTCAGTGTTTGTGTGCATGGGTGTGTTTGACTGCGCAGAAAGAGAAAGTATGACTTAATGAAGCTTGGATTACATAAGATGCGAGTTGAGACTAGTTCTGCCTTACGTTAGAGCCGGGTGGCACAGAGAGGACACATGTTTACACACAAACAGCGAAACACACAATGGTCAGATAACCATCACAACGTTATTGTCTGTGTGGAGTTTGGGGTCACCATAGACCATAGAACATTATGTGTGTACAAAATAGTTTGATACCATCGATGGGAGGACACTTTGACCAGGTTACGAATTAGTTTTAAGCTTCAGGTTTTCAGGATCAGGGCTTCTCTTGTGGTCGTAGGGGTTAAGGTTAGGGTTAGGGTTGGGGTTAGTCATTTAGTTGAGATGGTTAAGTGTAGGTTAAGTGACGGTTCTCATAAAATTAGATGTGCCGACGTGTGTGTGTGTGTTTCAGCAGTGAGAAGCCAGTATCTGTACATTCGTAATTACACTCAGGAAATGTTTATTCATGTTTGATTGGGTGGGACCAGCCGGGACTCTGGGTACATTTAAACAAACTATTTCAACATCCTGTTTAAAGTCACTTTCAGGAGGCGCAGAGAAACAGAGAGAGGGAGAGGAAAAAATCAGGCTGGGGTGGACTGCCGGACACTTATGTAAGATTCAGACCTGAGGCCCTTTAATACTGATATGAAAGAGGGAAGAAGGAGCTTGAGGTCAGCTTTAGACACACAGAGTGTGAATTTTGTCAGAGCAGCGACAAGAGCCTCCACCTGCTGCTGCTACAGCTAAATTACCTTTAACAAAAAGCCAGTTAGAAGCAACGTTGAAGCATTTTCAAGTAGGACATGAGCCCTCATTGGACTAAACACTAACTTCCAACATTCATTGTGCAAAAATGTGATTGTGATTTGCATTAGCACTCATATTAACTCGGGTATATTCTATGTAGTGTACGACCACATCCACATTAAAAACACTGTAATCTGACGTTTCTGACAAAGAGAGGGGATATCGGCATTGAATCACTGTAAGATGATAAAAAGGCAGATGAGTCTGAAGAGTTTGTGGTTGATCCAGTTCCAACTAAAACAGAGTCATCCAGCTGTTGAACCCTCCACCTTACGTGAATAAGTGAACTTCTATAAGTAAAGTTTCTATTGGTCATTGCGGTTTGGTGCACGTAAATGGTGTCAGGATACTCCACTGTCTCACGGTAGCAGAGCTATTCTCTGCATTGCTATATAACAGCCACTAACCTAATTGATTTGACGTGTCATGAAAGAAAAAGAACCATTTCCAGATTATGGTGAAAGTTGTTTTTTTAATATTCTCTTTTAGCTTTTTTTTTTGAATGATGTCAAATAAGAGGAAGTCAGGGTTATGTGAGATGCTGTGACTTGCATGTGAAATGAGTCAGCTCTGTTTTGCTTACTTTCATGAGAATAAATACAGGAAGAAATTGAACAATTACTGGAATATTTCATGACTAATGAAAAAACGAAAACATTGTGAAAATCTTAACTAGAATTTGACTCATAAAAATCTTAACTGAATTTCTGTCTGTCTGTTTTACAAATGTGATTCTGTGTCACATCTAAAGAAAACAGATTTTGGTTTGATTTGCAGATGGAGACGTCCACTTGTTCACTCGCAGAAACACAACACAACTTTAAAATCTTCTAATTGTCATAGTAGTGACTGAGGATGCATTGATTTGAGCAACTGTTCAATCTTCAGAAATCCGAGATGGAGGCAGTGTAGTTGTGCCACAGTACATATACAGCTCATACGTACTACACATAGATATATTAATGCAGTGAGTTGAACCCTGAGGGCTCACACAATGGCACAGAGGTCACTCTCCCAGTTTTCTTATATACAGAGCTGTTTATACAATCCCCTCCCCCCCAGTTCTCTCACTTATTTCCTATATGAAGAAAACAAACTGGAATTCAGGAAGGTGTCCATTTTCCCCCGCAGCCCATTTTCGGTACCAAGAGAATAGAGCTCAGAGGGTGCGGTATAGAATGTGTTGTTTGTGTGTGTCACAGGAAGAGGTCCTATGGGAGTGGAGACAATGCCGCTCACATACAGTAGTCATGGATTTGCTGTTTACAGTCTTTGTGGAATCCTACAAGATAATCTCTCGGTCTCATGAGTGTTAAACTTTTCAACAGTGCTGGAATTGTGTAAAACAAGGAAGATGAGCTTTGGGACGGATTAGGATCACGCTGCCCCCACCCCCCCCACCCCCCTGTGCTGTAAAATGGGGAAAGCTTATCTCTGCTGTCTTTTTAAGTTATTTCAGTGTTTGTGCCCTTTGTGATGTCACACTCAGGCTCTGACTCACTTGTACTATATACTGTATACTGTACTTCTCCAGTAGCAGCCATCACTGAGGTGAAGAAGCAGCCTATTGGCATTATTCATTAGGTCATATTCTGATTGGCTGCTGGGGAACGTCGGGGCTACACCTCCATGCCAATCATAGTTGGTTATGAATAATGAATATTTTATGTTAATAACCGTTAAAGCGTTAAAAATTAAAAAAACAATGACATCAAATATATTGAAGCTTCTAAAAATAGAAACCGTTTCTTTTCCATATGTCTGTATTAAATACTTTAAGTTGTACAGTAAATGCAAAGTGAGTTATGTTCTGTCTCCCGCTCTTTCTCCAGGACCGGTTGTTCTTCGTGATGGAGTACGTGAATGGTGGGGACCTGATGTTTCAGATCCAGAGATCGCGGAAGTTTGACGAGACACGATCACGATTTTATGCTGCTGAGGTCACATCTGCCCTGATGTTTCTGCACCGGCACGGTGTCATATACAGGTAACCATGCTAGCAGCTCCACCATAAAACAGGTTGGCGTGCATTATGCTTTCAGGCTTCTATGAATTTCTTGCTTTTTCCAAAACGTTTTGCTGCAGGTTGGACCAGGGCCAGATTTAAAACTTGTTGACTGGCCAAGGTAACGTAATACACATACTTTACACTACAACATCAGATCACGTCACATTACTGTGGGTTTAATCTACTCTGTGCTTGATTGCCCTATTGACATCCATCCTTCTGTGCCAGGCTAGTATCTAGGATGGCAGCTCTGCCAACAACAGTGTGTGAATATGTGTGAATATGTGTGGATGTTAATAGATGCACTCTGGCCCTTATGGTAGAAATGTACCATAGTAAAGTGTAGGTGCAGGAAGCACTGTGCATGTACTATTTGTGAAGAGCTTTGGGGAAAAATGCTTATGTGGTGTAAGTCTTCTAACTGAGACATATATTGTAACTTGTACAACGTTAATTGTACCGCACATCTTGAATAAGAAGCTCTCCTTCGTGTTTGACCTTGTTTTGACCTGAGCCGTTCAACTTTCTCCTTTCCTGAGAATTAAACTGGTCTGAAGGTGTGTGTTCTGATTCATTCTGTCAGTCATGTGTTAGCGGGCGTCACTGAAAAGCTGACCATGGAATCCTTGTTGCTTCACTGCCTAAACTTGTCCGGCTGCTTTGTTGTCTGGTTTCATGGTTTTGATGCTGTTATCGACTGGGATCAAATTATAAACAGTGAACTGCCACCTGATCCAAGTTCTTGTGAAATCAAACATGAGGAATTAAACATTAGAAAGCATAAAGATTGTTAAAGTAACATAAGTTCAACACTGACTGTGCAGTGACAGGGATCAGGACCAATTTATGGTTCTCAAGCGATGAATCATATCGACTGACACCTTCAGAATAAATTTCAGTTTGTCCAATACTTTGGTTTATACCAAGTACCTACAGAGGCCTGTGAGATTCAGATTCCACTACCCGGGTCTGCAGCCACTAGTGCTGTTCCCATTCTCTTGCTGCACCACTAACCTGAAGCCATGCTGCCACTTCTCACAGCATTTTAAAAGCAGTGTGATGCCATCTAGTTTATCATCTCATCATCATCTCTTTATAGGTTTTAAGTGACAGTGTGCAACATTTTCTGAGCAGCAGCAACAGCGTTCGTGGTCAAGAGTGGTAATTACAGGTTGTGTGTTAAACATGCGTGTGAACACACTAATGAGACGCCCTCCTGTTAAACTTGATCTACCAGTGTGTTTACTGAGAGATGGAGAAATCAACTACTATGATCCAGGAAAGTTGTTTTGCGTCACAGAAAGAATGTGAATGTGATGAGACTTCAAATCCACCACTTCTGTTTTTTCCCCAGTTAAAGGCCATTGTGGGGAGATTCTCCTAATCCTGTCCAGGTGTCTAGAGACAGAGGGTGCACTGCAGAATGTTTGGTGATAGGATCTTATAAGATTGACCAATTTGCATTTGTGCTGATGTGAAACATCTAGAATTGCCATCATGGTTGTATGAAGCACCACTCAAATTAAATTGCTTCGTCCAGGTGATGTGTAAGTAACACTGTTACAGGTCAGCTTATACACGTATAGCTGCTGTTGGTTCATATCCTTTAGGGAGTAGGCTGACAGAGGAAAAGACAATTGAAACACAATGTGGTGTTTGCCGTTAGGGATTTGGGGTTTGTTCTTGTTTTCAGTCACAAAGGAAAAAACAGTAGCTGATTATCCTTTTCAGGTTAAATCTGTTCTGTAGTTCTGAAACTCTAACTTGTTGACCCTGGAAGTGCCGTGTTCATCTGCAGTTTGAGATCACCTCACAGTCAGTCACGATTATCTGTCTGTGTGGACTCCTCAGTCATAATATCATTGTCAACCAATAGCAAACACACAGCTGGTCCCACAAAAGCAGCGCACAGCTGGAATCATAACACCATTGTGATGGACAGAGAGTCTGTGCAGCTTCAGCCTGTTTGTACCCAGAAATAACTGTGATGGAGAAAAGTCACTGTTCTCTCTTCATGAAACTGATGCTTGATTATGTGTTTGGATTCTTTTCTCCATCAACATATGTGTGTGTGTGTGTGTGTGTGTGTGTGTGTGTGTGTGTGTGTGTGTGTGTGTGTAATGCCGTACAATCTGTAATACGTTACTGTTGTGATTTTATTTATGGTCATTTTTACTATTCACTGACACCCGTTCTGTCCTCTCATATGTCTCTCATGGTATTTATGTACACACACACACATTGAATGAACTCTTTGTGTGAGAGCCCTTATTGATGTAAAACACTCTGTCAACCATCACGGCTAACCCCTGTCTAACCTCAAACCTTAACCCTCCGACAGTCCTTTGAAGAACCCAACTTTCAAAATGTTTTTCTTTATTTAAATGACCTCATTGTTTATAGAGATGTTCTCAAATCGTTATCTATGCATTTTAAAAAGACGTGATGTCATAATTTCCAGGTAAACTTTTCAGAAATGTCTTTGCTTATGAAAGGTGTTTATAAATGTGTGTTTTGTACAAATGTCCTTACTTTGAGTGGGTGATGGAGGGGTGATGTTTTTTCCCTCACTTTTTTACACTGACCTCACTTTCTAAACATGTCCTTACTGTCTGAAAATGCTCTCACTCTCTGCACCTTTAAACTCTAAACTGTAGGAAAACAGCTGGCAGCAAAATCAACAAACCAAAAATGTGAGCAAAACTAAATCAAATTCAATTCAATTTTATTTTTATAGCACCAAATCACAACTGAGATCTCAAGACACTTTACAGTGTTTAAGGTTTAAGACTTTACAAATATAACTGTATACTCATAAAGAAAACCCAACAACCCCACTGAGCAGCACTAAGAGACAATGGAGAGGAAAAACTCCCTTTAGAGGAAGAAACCTCCTGCAGAACCAGGCTCAGGGTGGGCGGCCATCTGATTCGACCGGTTAGATAGAGTGGAAAGAGGAGAGAGGAAAGAACAGCAGGCAATAAAAAACAACAAGAAGCAGGAAAAACAGTGAACAGGTTGGTAGGACCAGCAACTGGACTCTGGAGATGTACAGCTCCAAGAAGCAGAACAGAGAGAGGAAGACAGAAACTCTAGGAACCATGAGTAAACCTGCACTCGGAGAACAAAGAGTTCTGCTTGGAAAATATAGATCTATGGGGTCTTTAAGATAAGATGGAGCTTGATTATTAAGTGCTTTAAATTCTATTCTAGATTTTACAGGGAGCCAGTGGAGAGAAGCTAATGTAGGAGAAATATAATATCTATTGCTAATTCCATTAAGAACTCTGGCAGAGATTTATTTTATGTATGAAGTGAAGGAGATATCCTGGTCAAAAGATAACTCTGAGATTTCTCACAGTGTTACTAATTCAATACAAAGTCATCAAGGGTGAGAATGTGATTAGACATAGTGTCTCTGAGATTCTAGGACCAAACAAAAAAGAAGAATAGAAGATCGTTAGTGACCTGAAGCAGTGCTGTTTCTGTTCTATGATGTACTCTAAACCCTGACTGGAAATCTACAGGTCCTTCCTGCTCAGGTGGTCACATTTCAATGACACATAATTACTTATAATCTACTCTTTTAAGGATTTTTGATGTAAAGAGCAGATTGGATATTGGTCTATAATTGGCTAAATGTTTGACTACAGCAAAAGTAACTCAATATGGCACATAACAAATACGAATACAAAATACAATTCCCAGGTTATAATGTGAGAACCTCCCGAACCTAAAAGCCTGTAATAGTTTAATGAACTGGTTCCACTGTTGCTATCTAAGACCAATAGGAAGTGGAATTCCTTTTGGGCCTTTAGTGAATTCAACTAATTATTAAACTTCAAAAGACTGCCAGTTTTGTCGGGCGGCGTTTTTATTGCTCTAAAACATGACATATTTGTTCAGCCAAAAGAAAACAAGCTTGTGGTGAAATTATATCTGACAATACCAAAACAAATGCTGCATCTACATGAGATCTGCCTGTTTTTCACAGTTTGTCCATGTACCTGCACTTAAAAGTCATGACTATACAAAATGATGACCACAAAATAGTTCTGCACAAACAAATACAGAGGCTGCAGAATGAGGAAACATGCTGAACAGTGATAGCATGTGAATGGTCTATTGTTAAGTGCTCAGAAATGAAAGGTCACTGCATTTTCTTCCATTACAGGGATTCTTCCAGATTTGGGTACAGGCCTAAAACGCCCAAGAATATTAATGGAAACTTATCATCAGTAACGGTTACAGTTGCTGAAACTAGCTTTAAAATAAATACCCAAAGTGAATCATGTTATTTTTGTTGTTACAGCAACTTATTTTCCCATGAGAGTTTAATATGGTCTAATTTTATCTGATCAGGATAGGACCA
Source organism: Anabas testudineus (assembly GCF_900324465.2). Classification (NCBI taxonomy): domain Eukaryota; kingdom Metazoa; phylum Chordata; class Actinopteri; order Anabantiformes; family Anabantidae; genus Anabas; species Anabas testudineus. The sequence continues at coordinate 19,849,902 of NC_046624.1, forward strand.
GGTATGTTTTCTTTTTGTGACCTTCAGAGAGCATGAAGTATGTCCAACATCAGCTGACTCAATGGAACAATAACAACTTGCTCAATATCTATCAAATGATGTCAAGCTGAGTATCATGTCCTCAGGAGAACTCTTAATCCCCTTTGTCGGGATGCAGTGGACTGCATTAAAAGGTGAAAAGGATTTGGCCAAAACATTAGAAACACCCCCTAATATCATCTAACCTAGTCCAACTCCACTGCCCACTATGACCTCAATAATAAACATAGAGTAGAATTATCACCTTTCAGGCAGATTCAACAAAAACGGTGAAATTACAACCTTGTAAAAGTAAAAGTATCTGTATTGGATTTCATTAGATTAGAGAGTACAGGTGACCAGTGAATGTACGTAACCAGTAGGATCAGAGAGGACATTTTGCGTTTGCCAGGTGTTGCTTGTGAGGCACAGAATGAAACAAACACATATAAACCTACACGTTTTCATCAGTTTCATCATATTATGGTGTCGTCCAGGCTACATGATCTCAACAAATGTCCAGTCCTGCTGGTGCCTGCAGGACCAGGACTCATTGTTCCACACAGTTACTGTTACAATGGTTTTATTAATGAAGAGGGGGCTTATAATCATAGAATTTCAATGGTGCTTCTTTGGGTTGGCTCATTTTAATCCAAATCTATCATCAAGGCTAAAGCCCGACGCTCAGGGCTTTATTGTTTAGTGTTTGTTTTTTATTGGCTTTGGCTACATACCCAGGTCTTAAAGTGCTACTCCACCCACAGTCTGAGACTATCAAAGACTCACCTCTCATAGACTTGAGAGGTGAAAGGTGGCTGTAAAAAGTGTCTTATCACTACAAATGCACTATTTCTATAGCACTGTACTGGAAGCTATTGCGTGTATAAAATCATGTTACTTACAATATTGTTATTGGTTAAAGTTTCAAGGTGGAGAGAAGCCAACATGTCCAACAGACACTTCCTCTTTGTCCTTTAATTCTACAACAAACACGTGAAAGACCCCAGAGTCCAGTGCAGTCAGTCGCTTCCTGATCCAAGTTGTGATGTTACTGAGATAAAAAAAAGAAAATTGGAAACTTCTCAAATCACTTCTGCATCATATTCCACCTCTGCACCGTCCCTGTATGTGCTGAATATGCTAAAAACAATCATGATACATCAGTCATCTGAGGTTTAAGATTTCAGGAGCGGTCGGGTGTAAGTTAATGTGGAAAATATAGAGCTATTAAAAAATGATGTTTTACATCTGGTTCAGGACAGTGGTGACTTTTAGAGTTATTAAAACACTGAACAACATGACGAACACTTTTCAAAATACTTTCTTAAACTATTATTGCTGTCATTGGCAATATTTATTCTAGGTTCACAGCTCTGTTCAATCATGCTTCAAGTGCTTCATGTGTAACAGTGATATATCCAAACACATTATTTCATAATTGTGAGCACCACACAAAGCAGATAAAAACTGCAGAGATAAAGAAATAAAAGAGATCTACAACATATATTCACATGAATCCATCTACAGATATGTATGAATCCATTACGAACATGTTTTCACCTTCTTCCTGATGCCTCTATTTTTTTTTTTTGCTCTCACTTTCAGAGCTTCATCTCATCATTCTTAACATTTCTATGTTTATAGGTACAGTGTGAATTCAACAGTCTCTGTCGGTAAAATATTCTAATTAGTTTAGTAGTATTTCAGATGGTATTTACTGCACTTTGTGCGTCAATACAAACCATAAAAACGAAGATGCAAGTGAAGAACAGCTAAGTCAAAAATCCTTCAGGAGCAGAGGCTCAGGTTTAACTTGTAATTAGTGGTGTGTCTCAAAAATGTTGACATGCACCGCCGGAGTATTTTATTTAAAGGTTGTGTGATACTGTTGGCCCATTCCTGTTCACCTCCAGAACAAATTCATTTCCATACTGAGCTTTAAACCCAGACTGCAGTTGGCGTTTGCAAACATTAAGATTAATGGTTCAGTCTTTCGACATTGTTTTCTCAGGCACGCTGTTTTGATAGTGAATATTACTCTGTCAGAGGTTGGCAGGGACAACACACACATAGCGTGTTAATTCATGATGGCTGTGTTGACTGAGCTACCTGATCCCCTCTCTCTCTAGGTCTCTCGCTCTCTTGTCCCTGACCCACTTTGTTGAGCAGAAGATGAACAACAAGTGTTTTGGGAACATTATGTCCTGCCTCTCTTTTTCTCCCCTCACCCACCTCTCCTCATCTCATCTGGCCCTCCCTCCCCCGTTACTCCTCTGATGCTCGGCTTTTCTCCTGTCAGCCTCTAAACTCTGCTCCCATCACTATGAACCTCCCTTCTGAACAAGAAGAGAAAACATTTTTATGCAGCAGCACACGTTCCTCTTTCTTCCTTCATATAGGAGGTAATGTTTGGATGCGATGCTGTCGACAGAACAGGTTCACACACGTTGGAGGGCAGATATATGTCTGTGTAAACACACATACACACTAGAGTGGATCTGCAAGAGTTCAGTAGAACAGAATCAAGCAGTTGATCATAAGGTAGCTGCAACTAGAAACTCAAGACAGAAAACACTGATGAATATTGAAAGTTTGTCTTCAGCATATCTACCTGCCATCAAGAGGGTTTCATAGGAAACGTGTTTATATTTCTAGTTCATGATAGACACACAGGGCCTCACTACAAAGCAACCAGCAAACTCTGCCGTACTGTCGGTGCTCTTTCTGCATAAGCATTAAAACTAATGCAAACTGGATCAGTATGGACTTTGTTGCAGCTCTGATCTGATGAAGAGTGTGAAAATGAAAAGTGTGAAAGTGAAAAGTGTGAAAGTAAAAAATAATTTAGGCAACAGGTAAAACTAAACTAAACAGTGTTCATCATTAGTTAACAGCAGTGGATAGAACATTCAGCATTTCTGCTTCATTTGCTGGTGATAATTACAAAACTCACTGATAGCAGGTCCCTTCATGGTCATGTATTCGGTTAAAGTGCTGTTTGTAGCAGCTGTTAAACATGAATTTATTTCTTTTTTGTGAGGGAAGGTGCACAGTGCTCATTATCTGGATGGTGATGTTTCTAAGACTCACCTGACTTTACTGAATCCTCACAGACTCTTATTGATGGTTAGAATCAATCCAACTTCTGTGGGATGCCTATTTCTTCTCCACGACACCAAAGTTAGCGACAGGAAATTCTGTCATCTTTGAAAGAAAGTCATTAACATTTGACTTGGTGGAGCCTCACAGCAAGAGGGACCCAGGTTCAAATCCAAAGGTTGGAGTTTGGATGTTGTCCCTGTGTCTGTGGAGTCTCTCCGGGGACTCCGGCTTCCTCCCACCTCAGGGACATACAGTACAGTTAGTTGGTGACTGTTTGTCTGTCTCCATTTGTCAGCCCTTTGATAGACTGGTATATGACAGCTGGGATAGGCTCCCGAGGACAAACAGGTTAATAGATAGTTGGACTTCATATTTATTATCTATAATTTTATCAAGGTCACATTTCCTTCAAAAAGACACTACAACACTTATACCTGCTCTCTTCCATCTGTTCTCAGTGAAGAGGCTGAGACGTCATTTCCTGTAGCTGTCTTTGAAGTCACCCTTTCATATTAATATCCTCCCGCCCTCATCTGGCTCCCATGGTGTGATTACACACAGATAAATACACCAGTGGCAACAGTTTGTGTGTGTTTGTGTATTAGACCAGATGTGTGTTTAGAACACGTTAGGGATGGACAGATGGAGGGACGGAGCTGAGAGAGAAAGAGAGACAGGGAGAGGTTAGCTGTCATAGTGCACAGGGGTTGCTGCTGAAGACGTAATGGAAAAATCATTGAAGATTAACATGAAACACAGGAAATGCTCTCAATTGAGCCTGATTGCCTTATGTGTGTGTCCTGACAGTACTAATAGAGCAGCTCCTGCTTACGACCAGGTCCCTGTCCTTAAACAGAATGTGATGTCCGTGTGTCCACCGACCCACTGATAATATTCAGATATTTATTTTGTGTGCCGCTGAGTCGTCCCCATATTTCTTTGTTTGGGAGAAGAGGAGATTTTAAAGTCATGCAGCACTGACTGGACGGATTTTTTAGCAGCACAATACGCTCCAGGTCAGAAGGGTTTTTACTGCGCTAAACCACTTTTTCCAGCTTAGCTTTGCGGAAGCCTGGCACTTGTACTTAAGCATTCTTTGAATGAGAAGTGGAGGGGACACAGTGTACGAGCTGCCAAAGCGCTCCCAAGGCTATCAGCTTCAGCAATATCTTCAAAACCATGAGTTCCTCAGTCTGTGCTCACATATAGTGCTAGTCCATTTATCCTGCTCTAACAAGCCCAGACATGAGGCAGAGATGTGTTTTCTAATAGAAGGTTTCATTAATTGCATTTGCTCAAATGTGTTTTGATGTAAAATGAATTCAACTCTCTTTTAAATCTTTATGACAAAAGTTAATGATTTGTTGTGATTTCAGTAATTTTCAGATTAAGTAAAAAGTGTGACCAGCACAACATCAGAATAAAATTAGCAAGCCAAATGAGGACCTGAGGAAACAGGAAACAGGAAGTGTTTTAAGTGTTTTAATCTGGAATGTGTTATTTTAATACAGAGAGAACTCGGTCTGGAAATGAAAAAGTAATATAATCAGAGGCTGTAGGTCATTTGTCTTAATAAAGTAGACTAAACAGTTGTTGGTTCAGGGCACAGAAACTTTTCTTTAATTTCAATTTAATCATGCCCTTTATTCATTAGCATTCCTAGCAGTGGCTCAAAAACTAATCGTGTATATTAACAATTATAACAAAATAATAGGAGTAAAGATTTGTGCAGAGAAGCGAAGCATCAAAGCACGAAGAAAACGGATTCAATTATTCTGCAATAACTTAATTAACTATATAACACAATAAATGAAAGATTATTTCAATTTTGCTCGTTTCCAGCTATGAAACAGATTATTAGCAAGTGTCGCAGCGCCTCTTGTCCTGCAAGAAAACACAACAAAACATCTTCACATAAATAAATATCATTCCATTAGTTGTTCTGAACACCTGCAGCCACTTAATATCGAATTTTCCTTCATCAAGGTGAGATGTAATACAAAGATTAACGTCAGCAGCCATTTAAATTCAATCACAAATGCATTACATTCGTATGTTATTTTTCTGCCTTGCTGCAGGCGTGCAATTCAGATTTAATGTGTTGGACGTCGCCTGGAGGTGTGTTATGCAAACAGGCAGCCGGGGGGTCGCCAGTTTAATTTTTCGTCTGGGGAAATACAGAACAAGCGCTGCTCTTTCCTTCCTCACCATGAGGCCTTTTAGCAAGGCACAGTCCCCAGCTGCTCGACAGCACAAGGCTGTGGTTGTTACGAGGAGCCGAGAGTGAAGAAAGTTTTGGTTTTCTGAGTTCAGAAAAATACAAACAAGCACGCGTCAGCAAGCTAAAGTAAAGTAACACGATTGGAAAGAGAAAATGCAATGAACTAAAATCAATGCTGAATATAGCTGCTGTGTGTAGGCCTTCATTAATGTGAATCCTTTAGCCACATTCAGTGAGAACGAACCTGAAACATGAAGTAAAAATGTAAGTCACTCGTCAAGATCCACAGCAACCTGAAATGTCAAGTTTTTCTTGACCTGAGGCACATTAGCATACCAGTCATTGTTTAACTTTGCACGAGATGCAGATACCTGTCAAAACGCCACAAAGTGTCCACGCCCAATCGAATGCCGAACATGACAGTGAGTGGCACATGTAATAATTACATGTGTGTGACCATTTATAGAACTGTACAAAGAAGAATCAAAGGAATCGATCAGAAGGTTTTCCAAAGAAAGAAACAAACATACCAGACTCTCACAGCCTGGAGCCAAATCATTTGTCGGATCTGTAGCTGATGAAGAAATTCTGACTGTGATTGCAGAAAACAGTTTTTTTTTTTTTCAATTTTGCTAAATTAAAATAAACTAAACCAAACACATTGAATTTACATGTTAAGTTTTGAAATGTTATGTTTTACAAAAGAAATTCACTTGTTGAGGGTTAAAAAACAAAAACTATTTTTTTACTACTTTCCATAATGTAATCAATAACCTGTCAGAGCAATGCATGATGGGACAGAAGAGTACAAACTTCTTTTCATCAAATCACAGCAGCTCCCACACAGATTGTTAAGCAACCTTTTTTGTATTTTGGGGGGATTACAAAAACAGAACAATTACATAAGCTCCTGACTTCAGAGGCTCATATACATGCTCCATCTCCTCCCCGGCTTGTCAGGGCGGCTGTATTTTTGAAAACACCTCGGGCTGAATGGCTGGAGTGGCTGCACTTAGTTGATGTTGACATTTTTGTAGCGATCAACCATCAAGCCCTGAGCAACTGCATTCATGACCAACCCTGTCATCTCTCAACACCACCACTCTTATCTCCTAGACCCTCTTTCTCTCTTTCTCCCATTCAACCCTCAACTTTCTCCCCTTCCCATCGTGCTGCCGATGTTTTGCAAATCAAAGCGAGGTGGAGATGTTACACTTGTTATTGAAACTGTTACTGTAAATACATTTTCTGTTTTGTGATTTATAAGAAGCATTTATCACTGAATTTAGATTAAACTGATTCAAACAGCTCATGTTCACTCTTGAACTGCGATTGTGTGTTTTCTCGTTTGTTCCATAATGTGCAACCTTCCCTCTCTGCAGAGACTTAAAGTTGGACAACATATTGCTGGATGCTGAAGGCCACTGTAAGCTGGCCGACTTTGGAATGTGCAAGGAGGGAATCCTCAATGGAGTCACCACCACCACCTTCTGTGGGACACCGGATTACATTGCACCTGAGGTGAGCAGAAAAACACACAAACAGCGTCTTTACACCTCTTTAACACATACAGACTCATGAATTCACTAGCTAAACATCTTTATACATTTTTATAAACATCAATTCTTTCATATCTTTCTGTGTCTACATGTGTAAAGATCCTTCAGGAGCTGGATTACGGCCCGTCGGTGGACTGGTGGGCCCTGGGGGTGCTGATGTATGAGATGATGGCAGGCCAGCCGCCTTTTGAAGCCGATAACGAAGACGACCTCTTCGAGTCTATCCTCCATGATGACGTCCTCTACCCCGTCTGGCTCAGCAAGGAGGCTGTATCTATTCTCAAAGCGGTGAGTTAGACTGAGGAAGCGACTCAGCAAACAACAAAAATAAGCATATTGTGGAAATGTGGTTTATCAGTTTCACACATCAGGTTACTGCTGTACTGAACTAAAGGACTGTTACAGAACAGGGATACATGACGGACTCCAAGCTGTGCCTGTCTTTCATGAATGTGCAGAATCAATGCTGCAGTTTCTTCATTACTTTTCTGTTCTACTGTATGTTCTCTGTTTGCTTGTTTTGTCCCTTTTGTCTCTTTTCTTTCTCTGCTTAGCTTCATGTTTGTCTCCCTCTCGGTGTCACGTGTGAATGAGGATGCAGCTTTTTTCTTGGTGTCATCAGTTGATCCTTGTTTCCTGTTCCTCCACTGGAAGAACAGTGGACAATTCCCTCTGCGTTTGATTCCATGGCTCTGGTTCTGTGTGTGTGTGTGTGTGTGTGTGTGTGTGTGTGTGCGCGCGCGCGCCACTTGTCTACTGGTTTGTTTGTTCATCCAGTTTTTCCATCACAAGCCTCGGTTTACCTTGGCTGTTGGTGCGGTTTGACTGCGAAGCCTTGTGGGAAAGTGTGTGTGTTTATGTTGGACGATGTCTTGGACTCTAACCAGTCACTGATTGGACATATCAACCCGCTGAAGGGCTTCAAGTCACAAGATAAAACTCTCTCAGCTCAGTCTGATGTCTGAGCCGCTTTGTGGCCACTCGTCTAATGTTCAAGTGTTTGAGAAAATCCTAAAAAGGTTCAGAGTTTTATTCTAATGTCTGTATTGTATCATGTAGAGAGTCAGTTCTGCAGCTGGTTCATATAACGTTAATGAGTGTTTATGAAACTCCTTCTGAGAACCAGATTTTTACATCATGTAAAGTCTTGGTGATAAAATAAACACTTTAACAACCACAAACAGGAAATTGAATTCTTGCACTTGTTTATTAGCAAATAAAAAAGTATAAAAACATTTTTAAGCTTTTTTTTTGGGGGGGGGGGGGGGGGGGTATCCTACATGACAAATGTTTCCAGCTGCATCTGTACCTACTGTACTTAATCATTAATCCTGATGCCACATCCTTCTTGCTCAAGTAGGACTTGTTGGGTTTCTGTTTGAATTTTTAGTGTTTGCTGTTCTCTTCCTGTTTCCTATGCGAAGCACTTTGTAACACAGGTCTAGAAAAGTGCTCTATAAATAAATTCCTTATTATTATTTTATTATTCATTAATGGCCGTTCACATGGTGGTGTTCTATTTTTATTTATTTATTTAGATTTTAAGTATTTGAAGTGAAAAATGTTTAATCAGTGTCCACTCAAAAGCACTCGGAGCAAACGGGGGCTCTAAACTGAATCAGAGTTTTCATAATTTAGGTTGATTCTAGTTTATTTTTCTTTGATGCAGCTGAATTTTGTTCTAAACAGCTCATCATTGTTGCTCTCTGCTCTTATAAACAGGTAAAAAAAAGAAAGGTCCGACGTCCTCTATAGAGGACACGTAAAAACTAAATGACACTTTTGTCTTCTTCTTCTTCGAATCAATAAACTGAACCAAATTGAATATCAGGTCGGACCTAACACACTTAGATGGTTTTCTTTTCACAATGCAGTTTTCAACAACAAAACAGTTTTGTTTTTGTGAAGATCTGACCTACATGTGAGTTGCATCATAGCTCTGTCTTTATGTCAGGGAATCATTCAGCGTCTCTCACGTATGTATAACAAATCAATTCTTCTTTCCTCTCCACCGCTCTCTGTCTCCTTCTCTTTGTCTTCTCAGTTCATGACTAAGAGTCCTAACAAGCGTCTGGGCTGTGTGGTGGCTCAGGGTTTGGAGGAGGCCATTAAGCTCCATCCATTCTTTAGAGAGATTGACTGGACGCTGCTGGAGCAGAGGAAGATCAGACCACCATTCAAACCACGTATTGTGAGTTCACACACACATCAAACAAACACAGCCCTGGATTCAGAAAAACATTCACTGTTAGGAACCGATTCAAAATCTCCTCCTGGTTAACACTCCATGTGTCTTTTCTTAATGCTCATCTAAGACGGTGAAAACCTACTCTCTTCTTTGTTCTCCAGAAAACCAAAAGGGACGTTAATAACTTTGACCAGGACTTTACACGAGAGGAACCCATCCTGACGCCGGTGGAGGACAGCATCATTAAGCAGATCAACCAAGATGAGTTCAAAGGATTCTCCTACTTTGGAGAGGAGACTGTGGGATAGACACACACACTGATACACATACAATTAGCTACATATGTACACTCCACCACACCCAAACGCATCTTCAAGCAGAGGAACACGCCTCTGGAATAAGACCTTGTGAACTTTTCCCAAATCTGACCACTCCAGGAATTATACTAGATCAGCTGTATCTCTCCTCGTGGTATCTGTGCTCTGGTTGTTTGTCCTTTTGTGCATATCCCATCAAACTGTAAGCTCAAGCAGCATGCAAGGGCAGGTGAGAGGCTGTAGGAACCACCAGGAGGCTTCCTTTAGTCGGTCCAGGTGTATTTCCAGTGCAGGTCAAGCTGCAACAAAACCAAACTCTGTGTTTTCAGAGGGGTGTTTTATAAAGCAGTTAAGAGTGAGGTGGATGTTAAGGTGTGGAGTCGGGTGCATGCATGCATTGTTGCATATCTCTAGGAAGAGTAAGAGACTGTCATTTCTGTACACAACGTGCTATATCCTGTGTCTGTTTGTGTTTAAAGGATGTTTTCTTCCCTAAACATGTATGTGAATGAAAAGAATCATTGAACTAAAGATTGTATTTAAAGAAGAAAAGGTTTTTAAAAGTACTTTATTCATTATGAAAAGATTTGAAGATCAAAGCTTTTTCTGATGCCTCAGTGAACTTTGGGTCTCCGTGTCTTTATTTTGGATTCACGAGTCGAAAATGTATATGAGGCAAATTTAACGTTCACTCAAGGAGACACACAAGTAAGACTTTGAGCTGTGGTTTAGTTTGATCTCAGCAGTTTGTTTTTGTTGATCTGTTTTCTCCTTCCCGCCTTATTTTAGCTCGTTAGGGCATCAACGTTCCTGTTGTTCATTAAAAATCAAATGGTACCGTGAGCTGCCAGCTAACAAACCTACAGTAGTTTACTACTTAAGTGTCCACTGTTGTACTGAGGTATACTTACAGTGTTAACAAGCTGTTTTCCATATAACTTGATACCTGACATTGAAACATTTGTACAATGAGGTCAAATAATGAGCTGAAATTCTAAATGTCAAAGGAGGCCTTTATTTTAGTTCAAGTGCTCGTTACTGAAGCTCTCCCTGCACCTTCGGGAGCAAAATCTTTCTAGGTCAACTCCTTAAATCCTTCTCGACCACTTGATTCTTGAAATGCCTTGAGTGTGTGTGTGTGTGTGTGTGTGTGTGTGTGTGTGTGTGTGTACGGTAACAGTGTAATCTGTTGCTGCACTGAACCTACAGAACAGCCTCTAATATGACAAACTGAATCCCTGTGATCCCACATTTAAGTCATGGATCATACACAGAGGTGAGTGTGTGTGTGTGTGTGTGTGTGTGTGTGTGTGTGTGTGTGTGTGTGGGCACATACATGGAGATCCCTCTTCGTCATTATCAACACATTTAATCTTTATTTAAAGTCTTTTTGTGTTTGTTCTTGTTGTTTTTACTGGATTGCCTGGTTAGAAACTCTGACCGTTGTACTTCAAACCCTCCTCGTCTCTGCAGAGCCTGAACATGGAGGTAAAATAAGCTTTAAATAAGTAAACAGGCCTCAGAGGAAACGCTGGAGGTGTTGCAGGTCAGGTTTCTGACTTTATAGTGAATCCAAACATCTTTAAGAGACGTCCATGTGCAATACTCTGAAAGACTTTAAGGTTGAGTTATTTTTATTCTTTCCTTCCTCGTTCTCTTTTCCTACCAGACATGTTCAGGTACAAAGTGGACAACACAATGTTTTTCAGTACATAAAAGTGAGAATGAATCCACATGCACATTTTCTGCGAATCCATTTAGCCAACCTGTCAGTCAATGCATTAGTGAAAACCTTTTTGACAAACATTATTCTACATTTGATTACATGAATAACAGAAGGGCACATACGTAGGAGTAACTGCACAACCACAGGTGTAAAAAAAAAAAGTAGTTACGGCTATTTGTTCTTTTCTATTCTTGAATTTTCTGTTAAATCAGTGATGAACAGATTAAGAGCAGCACAAGAAAATCAACACTGAAGCATTTGGTTAAAATGAATTAGTAAAAAATAGACGTTAACACCTACATATGTAGTTGTAGATGATTCCTGGAATGAGAAGTATAATGTGGTACTAGCTTCTTGTGCTCCTGCTTGTATGTAAGTTGTACAGTGGAGAACTGCTCTCTGCTGTTTGAGCGCTGTAGCTGTGACCGGTAACTTTTTTTTGGTTGTGAAATTTGTCTGCAGACTAATCAATGCATGATTGAAACATGTTCTTGGTTTTCTCACTATAATTAGTAGTTAAATGCTTCTTTATCCCCTGGGAAATAATAAGAAACTTACAAACCCTTTAAATAAAGTTACTAATACGTTTTCTCCAAAAGAGAACGTGGAGAAGAAAGAGAACAAAGAGCATCAGTAAGAAAACATGAACTCTGACTCTGATATTTATTCCTGTTAACATCTCCACCTTCTCTTTAAGTTTTGCTGAGCTGCTCCACCACTAGTTGGAGCAGAACAGAATGAAGCACCCATCAGATGTACTTCAACCAAACTGATAAATCTGTAAATAGGATCCTGAGTGTACAGAAGTCCGGTTGTCTGTGTTCACGTCTGATTTCATGCAAACTAAAACATCTAACTTTCCTGATTGACTGTAACGACCATGTTGTCGCTGAGTGGTTGTACCTGAAACAAACATCAGACAAACTGTGGCTGAATAACAGTTTCACAATTCTTCAGTCTGAATGTGAAGATAAACAGCAAACTGTGTTTCACTAGTGCTAAATATGGAGGTAATTAGTGAGTGGTTGACTTTTCTTCTTTCCTAACAACTCCAACATGTGCGGGAGAAGCTGGAGCATCAACAGACACATGCAGAGCACAGTGATGAGTTACTTTCCCTCTAATCTGTCGTGAACCTTATGAGTTACCATGTAACCTGTCGGACAACCAAAACAGGTAGCACGGTATATGTAGCAGTAAAAACATCATGTGTTGTAGTAGCAGCAGCAGTAGTGGGAGTACAAGATGTATTTGATACGATAGCAATTCATCACTAAACATGTGGAAAACAGCGCAGATCTGCCAACCAACTTCCACATGATGTTTTATGTCTCTTCTCTTTTCCTCCCGCTGATCTTACTGTGTCTCCTGTTGCATCTTTAGTCTTTGATTTAAAAACGTCAAACTCTTTGTTCCACTACGTCCCAAAAAGGATGTCCTCTCCCTGTAGTCGTCCATGCTACAGGCCAAACGCTATTTCCAAATTTCCCACTGTCAGTCCCTTCAGTTCAGTGTGTGAAGAAAATACACCTCATGTATGGAGCTCATTTTGTTCACACCACTGAGTTGAGCTGATCTCATAGTAACATGGTTGATTTCAATCGATGGAAACAGTATTAGGGTTTAGTCTACAGTCTCGAGCATTCGTCTTCCTCGGGTCACGTACAGAATGTTACTGTATATACATATGTTTTTGCAGTCCCTGTATTTGTTCAGCTTTGTGTACATTCTGTCATCTGACCTGCGCTTTACTTCTTTTATGCTATATCCAGCCTTTTCTGTGTGTTTCTGTTCATTTGATTTGCGCTGCGTGCCAAATGTACTGTATTTTAAAAGGATGTGAAAGTGTATTTTAATTTTTGAAATGAATTAAATATTATGTCAAAGTGATGTCTCTTTTGTTTGGAGTGTCATTTCTAATTATACCTGAATCTCATGTTTAATTGTCATCAGGCAAAACTGTGCAAGAACACAGTTTCTCATTTAATGTTACGATATCCATTAAATCAACAGCCGTAAACATTCATTAAATCACCGTCTACTAAAATTGCTTTTAACCATAAATCTCCCAGCGAGTTGACATGTTCAGTAATAAGTGTGTTAATTAGCTGCTTCAGTTATATTTGTGCATCTTAAGTGTTTGAGAAGTTGACACAGTAAGATAAGGCGAAATGCCAGAAGTAGTTATCTGTGTCTTAGTTTCTGAAAAATGTGGAGAGACCTGCTCGTAAACCATCAATGCTTGGAGGCCTCAGTGAGTTGTGTGATGACGCACTCTGTGTTGCTTCAGCCATGTCGCTGATTATTGTTGTTCTTGTTTATTTTTTCTACATTTGTTCATTTTTTATTTTCAAGACAGAACTTGAAGAAAAGGCGCCGGTCGGCTGCATATTATTACTGTTTGTTATTTTATTTATGTATTCCCTTCATGTTTTTCTGTTTTTGAGGGTTTGCAGCAGCGCCCCCTCCAGCAGGTGGCAACCACCTAAATGGTCTAAAGCAAGAGCCGGCTCCGGCTTTGACTTTCTAGTTTAGTTGTTTTACTCAACGTACGATCTTTAAATTCTCTACTGTGTATTCAGCATCAGTCAGCTGAGTCCAAACGCTTCAGACTTCTGTTGCTAACTAACCAAACCAAACTAACCAAGTGTTTATTGTTCTAAGCCTGGTGACAAAAGTCTTTTATGTCATTTGAATAGAAATTTCATGTTTCACTAAAGCTAACAAAGTTGTTTTTATATCTCACCAATAACATCGCTACATCAGAAGCAGGGGTGGGGTCAGAGGGGTCAGGGGTCAGGGGTGGCTCAGGGCCCCCTCAAAATCTCACTGGTCTCCCTCAGTGGAAACTGCCAGAGTCAGAGTTAGTTATGTTAGTGCCTGGTTTACAATTGTACACCCTGGAAAACTGAATCAACATCTCTTCAAAATACATAATATTTAGAAATGATAGAATTTAATTTTTTTATTTATTCGTGTTTTTACGGTTTAAGGTTTATTCTGTGCCCTGTTTTTGGTTCGTACTGATGAATTCTTCAGTGTGTGGCACAGATTAAGTGTTTCAGTTGAATTTGACAAAGTAAAACACAACACAACTTAATCTGAGCCATGAACTGAGTCTTACTATGCAGATGACACCCGAATATATTCATCTATGAAAGGATACGTCCTTTACTTTGTATATAAAAGAAACTTCTAGCACTGTCACCTGAGAAATAGAAATTAGCAGTATCAAAATGATGCTACTTACCTACCTACATACTACTACTACTACTACTATTATTATTATTATTATTATAACTACTACTACTACTACTACTATTATTATTACTACTACTACTAAGAGGATGTTCCAATAGCTCTTTAAAAAGTCTCCAGGTAATCGTTTCATTTCATTGGCTTCCTTTTAAATCCAAAACAGAACTTAAAATCCTTCTCCTCACATTTAAAGCATTTAAAAATCAAGTTCCATCACAACTTGAAGACGTCACAGTTCCATATTCTCCCAGCAGAACTCTAGACTTAGTCTGCTGGTCTCGATACACTGAGCTCCTCTCCTCTCTCTGTACCTTCCTGTAGGTAACTCTCAGCTGCTCACCTGTTACATGTTGTAGCTCCTCAGTTCTCTCTCCTCTCTACACTCGGCTTTTGTTTTCTGTGTAATCCTGTAAGCTCTTCACTTTACAATGTAAAGTTCCTCATGATTAGAATTTCTGTTGTGATTTGGGTCCATATAAATAAACCGTATTGAACTGAATTCACTGATTGCCTCATCCGTCATCATCTATGTGTGTCATCAACAAGTCAGTTCGTGTTGCAGTTATTTTCCTCCTACTCACTTCTCTTTTGAAAAGCAGTGGACACACAAGGACAAGACCAGTTCCCTGATCTGCTCCTTGTCAGGTGGCTGGTTCCAGGTGGATTTAAATAAAGATGTGAGAGCAGGGTCTGTTGAAGCATTTCCTCTTATTAATATTTAACCAACTGTCACTTCATAGACAAAATAATTGATTAGTTGATAAAAAAGCAGACAGAGTGACGAGCAGCACTAAATACAACTAACATCATATTTCCTTTAAAATACCAGGACTTTTGTTGGAGGGTTATTACTTTAAAGCTCCAGAGCAGACCTCTAGCAGACCTCTAGCAGACCTCTAGCAGACCTCTAGCAGACCTCTAGCAGACCTCTTGCAGACCTCTTGCAGACCTCTTGTCTGTCCCAGCTCCTCCTCATCCTCATCACTTGGACCACTCGTCCTTCATGGTTCACACCTGTTGCAGATCAGGCACCAACAGGTAGCAGCAGGGAGCGCACAGGAGAGGGCGGGGCTGTCGGTGCGGGGGAGGCTCCCGGCGGCGGCTCCAGCCAATCAGCTGTGCGGGAGGGGGCCCGCGGCTGACGCGGTGCCAGCTGAGCTGCAGGTCAGAGACCGAGCAGCTCCGGGAGTTTGCAGATCAGCAAGCGAGGAAAAGTTTTGACAAGCGGACCTGCGGGCGGCTTCTGTCAGCAGCAGCAGCCCTGATTTCCAGGCCAGCGTGTGCGGACTTACTGCGGGAGGGAGGCTGTACAATCCTCGGCAGTGTTCTGAGACTGTACGGCCCCGATCCCCGAGAGCTTGGACGGGTTTTAGGGACTGATCACAGGTTTCATGCCCTGATCTGTCACAGGGCTGCTTCCAGCCTGCGCACTTCGAAGTAATACCTGCAGCTTTTTGATTTTTACCTTCTTCTCACTCTAAACTTGGACTAAACTCAGCCTGTGGTGGAATTACAACAGTGTGATCGTGCAGAAGAAGAAACCAACATGACCGCAGAGAAGGACAAAAAGAGGTAAGACGTCCGATCCTCTGCTTCTCAGTTCCCGTCGCCTGTGGCTTCATTAATCCGGAGCCTGTTGGTTCAGGAGCAGCCTGACACTTGGCTCCTGGGACTGAGACCTGTTGCTGCAGCGCTGCATGTGACTTGGCCTGGATCAGTCCGGGCCAAAGGCTCCATGAGGCTCTGTGACAATGTGCTGATGACACTGAGCTGGTGTCTGGACTGGAGGAAGGTGATAGATTGGATTCAGTCTGTTAATGACTCGTTTAGTTGGAGGTTGAAAAATTATTATTAATATTTGTGGTTTTGGTGTAACTTTAAAAAGTTAGAGGGAACTTCTGATAATAAATTAAATTAAACCTTCAACCTGTAGGAAGAGTTATTCTATGTATTTAACATTCACATTACACATTGTCTGTGTATATAACTGTACATGTCATTTATATTTTCTTTTACCCTGTAGTTTCTTGACTTGAAGCTTGTTTCCTGTAAACTTTCAGACATGCGGAGAACTTGCTAAAGAGACAGTGAAAATATAAAGACAAATGTTCTGTGTGTTGTAAAAGATGTTAATTACAAAAACTACTTCAGCAGGTCAGAGGAGGAAGATCCAGGTATTTGTCAGGAGAGAATCTAGGTTCTAGACCTCTGACCTGTTTTTTTCACTCAGTCATTACAGCAGATATCAACCTGCGTGCCTCAGGACATTTCTACCACTGAAGTTGTCTTGTTGTAGCATTAAATCTGCTTTTCCTGCAGAGGAGATTACAGCTGCTTGATCACCACTTGGACTTGGTCCAGATCTCAAACACTGCTGCTGACGTTTGGCCGTGACATGAGATGATTTTTGGGTTTTGTGCTTGGTCGACTTATGAACCACATAATGTCGTGTTGTGTAACGAGCTCATCAAACGCTGGGATAATGAGGAGCGTTCACCTGGGAACACCAGCACACACATTTCAAACAATACAGTTCATAATTTAACCCCTCACCTAATTGATCCATCTACGTATCTGAGCTCTGTGTTTCCTCTTTTAAATAACTGCTTCATTGTGCTGTCACAACGTTTATACCTAGTGCCCCCCCCCCCCCCTTGCCTTTTCTTCTTTTACTAATTGTTCAGCAGTTGTGATGATGTAAGGGCCCTAATCTTGCATAATAATGCCCCACTGGTTCCAGCTTTTGTCATCAAGGCATTTAGTACTTAATCGTGCTTCTCTGAGAGATCTGTGGGAAATCCTTCATTTCACTGGTGCTTTCTTTCCAGTCACATCACGGCAACACGTTTAATCTGAGACGTGGAAAAGACGCTGTGAACGCAACAAACGGGACATTTAATTAAGAGATTTTAGGAGATTATTTAAAAGATGAGAGAAAAAACTCTTTCACACTGCGAGGAGGAGAAAATTGATTTCATCAGCAGAACTGAGTTTGCATGACGCCTGCTCGTCTGTCCAGTGACTGTCTTCTGTCCAGCTCTTGTCTAACAAACGCTATCAGATCAGGCCTGAAGATGAACACAGCAGGTATTAAGACACTGGACCACCTGTAATCAGGGATGAAAGCCAGTCTAACAAATGCAAAGAGACAAAATAACATTAAGAAACAGAAAATGAGGCGAGTCCAGGAGCATTTCCTCTGGCTCGTCGACGCCTTGGGGCTCTCACTAGAGAACTAGCGGCCATTTTAGAGAAGGAGACCTGCAAGTGTGTCTCTGTGAGGCTGCAGATGAAAAGTGTCTCTGCGTATGTGTGAGAGTTCACTACTTTTTGTCTCCGTGTTGATGTGTTGTGTGTTTTCCTCTGTCAGTGTGTTTGCCTTCATGTTTCACAGTAGCACTTTGTCGCTGCTGCTGCTGCCTGGAAGTCATAATTCCTCAGATAAGTTGGATGATTTACGACAGCTGCCTTCCAAACACAAGCTGTGTTTATTTGTGATGCAGTGTTTCAGATTTTATTGATGTGACTGATGTTGATATGAGGGGATGAACTTGCAGGAATGTTTTTACGAGTGTCCACTTACTGTCATGATATTAAGAAAATTTATAAGTTTTTATAGTTCTGGCAACAATTCACATCTCACTAAAATGCAAAATGCACAGCAATAAACCGAAATGAATTAAAAAATACATATCTTTAATCACTTCAAAGACTCTTTACCAGTGAGGTGTCTGTGTGTATTGAAATAATTAATGAGTCACTGGCTCCTTCGTTTTACCTTTGAGTTAATTATAGCTCTTTGTTTTGTGCCTGCACCTCACAGTAACTCATCACATTTGCTCAACAACAGAAATTCAATGCAGGAATTTAAAGCATTAGTTTGAAAGAAAATTCAATTACTTCTTTTATCCAAGCAACAGAATCAGATTTTAAAATAAAAGTTTACTTTATTAAAACTAGCAACAACCAGAAATTTAAAGAAGGTCAACTTTAAACCAAAGTGTAACCCGACCGGGTTTTCAACTTCCAAATTTTAATTATTAATTGTTATTTTTCAGAATAATAAACCTGTTACCATCAACATTACAACATTGTCTCATCATGCTGACCCATCATGAAAATCCTTATCAGTAAACTCGATGCCAGTAGTACTGTAACAGTCGGTAGCAAAACATAAACACGCGGCTGTTTAGTGTCACGGGTTTGTGTCTCATCATATCCAAAAGATGTCAACAGTGTTATTTTTATCATTTAGCTGCAATTTTTGTTGAGCCACACCCTAAAAATGCACCCCGAGAAATCTCAAAATGACCTCTAGGCTCGTTGTTATCATTTTGAAAATGAAAAGTTTTGGGCAGTTTTGGGATATTTTCCATTTAAATGATGACTTCAAATGAACAATATTTGGCTGTTAATTTAACTTTATTTGTGATGATGTTTCATTATTTGTTGCTTAGCTATGCTGGTGTGCACAGGACAACCAAACAGACAGGTTTCATGTAGCCAGTGTCTTTATGTTATGTGGCATTTAACACAATAGATAGTGACACAAATGAAACGTGTAATAATAATAATAATAATAATAATAATAATAATAATAATAGTCTGTTTGAAGCTGAGTGCTAAAGTTTTTACCTAAAGCAGACTGTCTGCGTTCATCATATGAGCTGGCTGCTCTGCTCACATGCAGTTTTTGTTCAGACTAACCACAGGAAACGCTCCAGTGATCCAGTGTTTGTCATGGTCAGCCACAGCTTTAGGCAGCATTTACCACAATTTAACATGGTAGCACAGCGGCAGCATTTCTCGCCTCATTTTTCGGCTTTATTTCTACATCCGACCCACTGCTACCAGAAATAAGTTGAGGGCTGGTGAGAAACCCCACTCGCTTCTTTCAACATGTCATTCCACTGGAAACAATGTTCAAAGGTCAGAGTCTGGGGCAGCTGTCAGGCAGATATACATTACATGACTGTGGAGAGATTGATCCATTTGGATGTGTTTTCTATCTTTTTATCTGTAAGATCTCTCACATCACAGACGGTATGTAACCGTATATTCTGGCAATAGAATCATTTACGGGATGAAAATATATCACAGCATGAACTCATCTACCTGTACATTCTCATCTAGCCTAGTTCTAATTTAAGTACGACCTATATCTGAAAAAATAAAATAAAATAAATAAAAATAAATTCAATTTTAATTTGGGCAGATTTGATGTTGAAATGTTATTTCACACTTTAAAATGAAGTGTCAGTAGAAGGAAATGGGTTTCTAACAGTAAAGGTTTGTGCCTGTGAAAATGGATCTATTGTAAACGCTGCATGTGTCACACTGAACTTTACACCTTAATGAATCAGTACAGGAAAGATTAAACCCTTTACAGTCACCATAATCACCATTGTTCCCGCTGTCACACTGCCTTCCTCATCTTATCAAGTAAAGACACATAGTGTCTAATCAGTGACTTGTCTTCAGTGCTTATTTTTGTTTTAATGATTTCCAGTTACTTTAGGTTTTGCTGAGCTTTGCGCTGTTTAATGTGTCTGTGGAGAATGAACAGTATGGACCTGTGGAGGGTTAAGATGGACTGGAAACCACATTTCAGTCTCTTCAGTTTCTGGAGTTTGCACATCCGTTGTCTATCTACATGAACTTTAATCATTTTTTGTGGTTTTGCAGCAAAAAAGCAGCTCGTAGAGAGTTCAGCATCACTACTTTAAGAATGTACAGTTCCATGTTACAATTTCATGCTTGTTGAACAAAAATAGATAAAATACCCTGTAAGTTCACTGTAAAAGGTCAATTTAGGTCAGAGTGGGACAGAGCTGTAGTGATTCCTAATGAAGCTGCTTGTTTGAACGGTGAATAATGTCGAAGGACGACTTTAAAGCTTTCTTTTTGGTTTGCTGCCGCTTTAATGGGCTGTTGTTACATCTTTGGATCCCACTCTGTTTAGCTAACCCATGGGAGGAGAGGGGAGGGAGAGGGAGGAGAACAAGTTGCCAACTACAAGGCGGAGAGAATAGAAGGGGAGGACAGAAAGTTGTTAAACAAAACGTCTATGGAGGTGATGTAGATGAATATAAATCAGAGGAAGTTAAAGACACGGGAGTCGGGGGCAGAAGAAGCGGCTCTGGCACGGCGTTACACCCTAAAGACCTGTCAAGTCAGCGGTTCACATCACCGCAGTGAGCCGAGGCCTGGTTGGAACAGTGCCGTCATGCCTCTTTTGTGTGCTAACCCCTGCCCACCCGGCCTCCTAACACTACCAAAACATCACGCCACTTATAGCAGCCGCTCACCCTGCCCTCTGATAGGCAGAGGAATGCAAGGAGAGATAGACGGAGCGAAGCACAAATGCCATTTAAAGTGGAGCTAGGAGTGGATTTACTGCCTCTTAACAACAGAACAAATGTTATTTAGTTGTTTCCAGAGATGGAAACTAAGTAGTGGCTTCAGACACTTTTTGCATTTTCCCTTTAAAAACAGAATTTTTTTATTTTTTTTACTCTACTGTACTTATCAAGAGTGCAGCTACTCATTGCTGTTCATATGTATGTTTTCTATTCAGCATTGGAGAAGCAGGAACCAGAGAATTTATAATGAATTTCTAATTTAAATTAATCATTTGAACATTAGTGTGTAACTCTGACTTTTAAATGTTAAAATAAAAAGGTCTGCTAGTGTCTTATTTTCTTTTTAATCTTATTTTTTCTGGTTAAAACTTGACATCTTAATGTTTTTGCTTAAAGTCAAAGGTTAAGTCTTTTCAAGAACAGCATGAGTCACTTTTCACAGCAGCTCCATCTCAAGTCCTCGTCTCCTCGGGCTTCTTCACTCACATTTAACATTTAACATAAAACCCCAGTTGTTCCCTAAACAACCACAGGGAGCTGTTTGTGGTACAAAAAGCCAAAATGCTGCCAGAGAACATAATCCACACAGCAGTCATGTTTCCTTTAAAACAATTGGACTGTGCTGCATTTTATTATTCTTTTAAACCACACAGTAAAACTTTGCTCTTCAGGTGTCGATACTCGTTCACCTTTGTTTCAGCAGAAAACGGAGGAGCTGACTTCTCCAATAGTGCGTCGTGGAACAATGCTCCCACTAGATAAACTGCTGTATCTTTCGCTGACTTTTCTCTTCCATGTCAGTTTGTTCAGCAGCTGTGACGGGTTATGGGATTTCCCAAAGCCATATTCATGGATCACGCCAAATCTGGGAAATGAAGCTTTAACAACACAGATATTTCACTTTTGGTTTGGTAGCTTACCAGAAGCATCAACAGACAGTTAACCGTGATTCAGCTTTTAAATGATGGGATTTAACCACGTCCTGGTTGAGCTCGCTCCTTTCTTTCTTTTCTGATTAAACTAAAAGCAGCTTCATATCAGTGACAACATTAAAAAAACACTTCAGCTTGTTTCCCACTTTTGAATGAGCCTCTGTGTGGGTGAGAATCTGTCTTTGTGCTTTGAGACGCCTCTGTTTGTGTTTGGGGTTCAAACAAGTGAGACACGCAGGAGACAATAGAAACTGAATAAAAAAAGAGAGAGATTAAAGTGCGTAGAGCAAGTAAAAGATTTACTGGAAAGAGAAAGAGAGCGAGGGAGAGAATGACGGACTTTGAGCTATTAAGTAGAGAAGTGATAGAGATCCAGATACAGTCTGTTTCCCAGCTGTATGACTGTTGTGGTTTATTGTGATTAGTTCTGTAAAGATCAGCGGGGGCCGTAGGGAGGGGGAAAGACCAACTTAGTTTGAACTGAAGCCGCTGCTACTTGTGCACCGTGGTGGACTTTACACTTTAGACGTATGTGTAGATTTAGTATTAGGTTTCAAACCACATCCCTGAGTCACGGCAGTTTTGCATAGCTGGGCAGAAATGGTAAAATTGACTGTTTTTTATATTACTGGAAGATTGGTAAAGCGCACACTGGCATAAAACAGTATTTTAATATATCACCACGTTAATTCTTACTCATTCACACTGATAAACAAAGTTCTCCTGCAGCACTTTCAGCTCATAAAATGATAAAGAAAAATTAAGATGATAAACGTGGCCTAAATATCCCCTATAGAACGTCATACTCCTTTAAGTAGAAGAGTCAAATATTAAAATAAAAAATAAAAAACCTAATATAACATGATTGTGATCCCTAGAATACTTTTTTTCCATCACCTCGTCCAACAGAGCAGGACAGACGAGCTCTTTAGGGCCAAAGTGTGTTGAGTAGAAATCAAACTATACTGTCTTCTTACTATTGTGCAAACTGATGCGACCTGCGATCCTGTGGCGTCCAGAGGCCCCTGATCAGCTGTACAGGGGGTCCAGCAGCCCGTTGGGCCCTGCCACACTCAGTGGAAACAGCAGGGGAGGAGAGGTGGTGGGCTGGGAAACCTCTCCTTGCATCTTTCCATTGTTATTTTTATCTCATTCATTGTCACCCACCCACTCTTCCTCCGTTCTTCAACCTCCTGCTTTCCGTCTTCATTTTTTCTCTTTGTCTTTTTTTCATGCTGCATTCTCACATATTTATCCTCCACTCCCAGCTGTGCTGTTTGCATCCCTCTGCCGCTCACCCCCCTCTTCTTGGCCTCCCTCTGCTCCCCAACGTTGCAGGTCATTTGACAAGGCCTATATGTTCCCCCCTGTCCACTCCTTCAGAACTCTGTCTCCTTGCCATTTCCTATTTCCTGTCCGCCAGCTCCCCGTCTTCCTCTTCCTCTGCTACCAAAATGGCCATGCTCCATGATCCACTGTGTGTCACCTGGCTGAGCTCCAGGTCCTTCCAGTCTCCCCTTCTTTTACCTCTAGGTTGACCATGAAAGTCTAGCCCCTCTAAGTCAACACTGAAGTGAAAGGAGGGGGGGGGGGGGTGAAATAAAAAAAATTACACTTGTTGGTTTTAGTATTTGTCACTAAAATGAACTGTATGTGTCGCTGAGGCCCAACAAGAGACTGTTCACAAGAAGAACGACAGCAAGTGCCCCACAGTGACGTATGTCTACATTTAAATGACCACATCAAAACGAGGTCAGGCTGAGTAAGGTTAATAAAATGTCAGGAGATTGTTTCTTCATTTAGTATTTTATACCAAAACCATTTCCCAACCATCATAGTTCATTTCGAAGAACTGAGTGTCACCTGTGTGTTGTAAAGACATCTCTCTCTCTCTGTCGCACTATTAGCATCAGTTGCTGTTTGTTTAGATAGAAATAAATCATTAGAAATAAAGACTCAACATTAAAACTCGTTGTCACTACTGTAATTGTTCTGTAGCTCTGTCCATTATCAGCCTGTCGTTGTGTTATCATGCTATTGTGTTGAATTTTCAGAGCAAGGTCATTCAGTACTCAAGCTCAACCTGGAATTGAAATGCTATTTAGGGACAGACACTGACTGTTTAATGTCACTATGCTATAAATCGATTTCAATTCGATGAGTTCAGGCTCTTTACTGCAACACTTCTCAGAACATGAAACTGTACAGGTCTTGTACATCTTGTAGGGAGATGAGCTGTGTTACAGAACGACAGCTGAGAAGCTTCAGTGAGTGAAAAACAGGACAAAACCTTCCTTCCTTCCTCTTCAGGTCTCTGTAATCCTTTTCTACAGATACACTTTGCATTTCAGGGCGTGTGGTTTCTCCATCTCTCACCTATGACATCATACTTCTATAGCTTCATGCTAAAACACAAAGTCAGAAAACATGCTTTCATTATTCAAACTGGATTTTCCTCCTGTCTTTCCATGCGGGAACTACAACCATCAACAAAAACAGGTACATTTCTAAATTCCTCCAGTTATTTTTGACTGTTGTTCAGTGGCCCAGGGTTGAGGAATTACTTTGCTGGACAACTGGCATCAAAATGCACAAACAGAATTCATTCTAGATCATTAACCTACTAATTTCCTCACTTGCCCTTTTTAAACCTGCCACCTGAAAACCACACAGTTGTGTGTTTCCAGCTCCTCTCACCTTTGTCCTACATGTGAATGTGAAACTAGCCCTTTTGTCAGCTCTAGTCCTGTGACAAAACCTCCACATCAAGATCTCGAGGATTACACTGTACATGTTTGAATGAATAACAAAAGCCTCCACGTCACAGAGTTTAATACTTTTTAAGTGCTAAATAAAAATCTACATGTTTTAAAGTCACCATAATAAAACTTTTGGACACATTTAAAAATATTGCAGCATTTATTAGACTATGCAAACTTGTTCCATGTCTCCCTATTTAATCAGACCATCATTCATGTTTGTGTTTGTCAGGGAGGATTGATGAAATTTTAAAGTAAATGTTGTGGTAATTATAATCAAAACTGATGTAAAAGCCATATGTAAAGTCTTAATGTTGCACCCGGTGTTAATGGAAATTTAAACAATGCTGGAAAAGTTCCTAAGTATTCTGACATTAAGGCTAAAAAGGCTAATGTGATGTTAAAGACAGAGACAAACCAAACCTGTGTCAAAGAACTAGCGCCAACAAAGGGCGTTCTCGGTCTTTTGGTTGTTCCAGTGATTCGCTAAACTCAACAGCCAATTGGCTGCTGATTAAAACGTGCTGAGTCAGCTGAACAGGGTCCGACTAGTGCCAACGATGTGGGACTGGCTGTAAAAACTAGGGCGACAGACGCTCACTGACAGCCTGACATTGGCTGTCGGCCGGTGTCGCAGGCTTAAGAGTTTGTTTTGCACATGTTTTGTTGCTTTATAGGGTTTTTTGTTGCCTTTTAGAGTTTTACTTCCAGAAAGTGAAATCTACATATGATAATGTTTTTGTTGTGCTCTGATGAGCTTTGGGAAATCTGAAACTTATTTGTTGTTAAAACCATTGACAGAGAGATGGTCTTTAAAATGGGATGGGATTTCATTTCCAGGTTTGTCTTGCTGCCTGCTTAAATCTCAGCTGTGCAGCTTGTTTGGTATTCTGATGGAGGCTTCGCTCAGGTCAGCTGACACCACCTGTGGTCTCTCTGTGTCCACACTGACTGCAGCTTTCTCTATCACACACCCTCTCTCTCTGCCCCTTCTGTGCCTCCTTCAATCAGCGAGTCTATCCCGACCATCAGCACGGCGTGGGCGGGTTTGTTTGTTTGTTTGTGCCAGTATGTATGTATGTATGCCCGCGCGCGCGTGTGTGTGTGTGTGTGTGTGGGCGCATGTGTGTGCGCGCGCACATGTTTCGCTTTCATGGCCTATCAAAATCATCAGCAATCTCCTGCATCGTTCTTCCCCTGATTGAGCTAAAGTTGAGGGCCCTGTCTGGGTGGGATGGCTGTTTGTTTGGCTGTGTGTGTGTGTGTGTGTGTGTGTGTGTGTGTGTGTGTGTGTGTGTGTGTGTGTGTGTGTGTGTGTTTGGCTGTGTTTCCAGAACTCTATGTTCTTCAGGATCACAGATTAGCCTGTGCTGTATTGTTGCTCTATGTTTGTGTTCAGCCAGGCGCCACAACTACAGGAAGACCCACTGTAAGCAAGGGAAGGTGTGTGTGTGTGTGTGTGTGTGTGTGTGTGTACAAGATGTTTAGTAGGACGTGCATGTATGTGAGTATGTATTTTGGGTGTGGGTGGGCAAATCTTTTAGCCTTTTTTCACCTATATAACATTACACAAACATAAAGACATGACTAAAGGAGCAGTTCAACATTTTGTAAGTAAAACATTTTGGACAGAATGAGGTTCTGTGATTTGTTTGTCTTTAGTCACCTGCATCAAAAGCACATGAGGACGGGATAATTCAATTAAATTGAATAACAATCGCTCTTACAACATTAACAGGAGGAGTGATTGCAGAAAGAAAAACTTTAATTCCACACACACACACTCACTCACGTGCAGCCTGACACCTGCTCTGGTTATTAGATACGTGTCCTATAAGCACCTCGTTCTATCCCAACAATGGACACCAGAAGTTAATTTGACCTGAACCTAAACAACGACTTGGAACATGAGAGTAAAGAGGAAATGTTATCATGTCGGATCAGTCTCCTCTGATCTAATGACACCTGCACTTTTTAAGTGTCAGGTGTCAAAATGCTGACTTCACTTACTGGAAAAATAAAAATCCTCTGCATCTGTATCGCGTTTAGGGTGATGTCAAACATTTTCAGTGCTGTATGAGTCCAGACAGTATTTGTTTTTGATACCTTGGTTAGGGTTAGGCTATATCACATGCTATCACATGCAGTTTTTTTTTTTTTTTTTTTTTTTTTTAACAATTTGTGTCAGCCGCTCGATGCATCAGTGAAATTTGCCTAAACAAAATAGACCAACTTAAAAGGGCTTCTTAATCAAGATCCCAGATAACAGGCCTTACAATGTGAAATGATTAGATACTTTACACATTAGGGTTTGTAATTTACAAAAGATAAAAATGAGAAATGGCTCATGTATTGCCGGATTAATGCCAATGTTTTCATTTCTGAAACAAAGATTACAAAAGTAAAAATGACTTTAATGGGTGTAGAGCTGTTACGTGTGGCAGACGTTTCCTATATTTGATGCTCGCTTTGGCTCAGCTGTCAGCTGTCTTCATATTTCAGTGCCTTAAACCATCTCCACTTTGAAGTTATTCTGGAAGATTAGTCTACAAAGCATGCTTTATTTTGAAAGAGTGGTGTCTGCATCTATTTTCATGTCAGCATATCACAACAGCAGAAATTAGTGCAGAGTAAATAAGTGTATGTTTGCTCTAAATAAAGTAGACATTAACAGTAAATGCACAGTAATTTAAATTGACTCTTCACTGACATCTACTGTTTTGTGTCACCTTATAGTTTCTCCATAAAGCCGATTTTCTTACATTATTACATGAGCATCGAAGCACTCTCAGATAATCCTGAACAACACACACTTTATCTGCTCATGTTTACATGCAGATACGAACAGATGAAGCATTGTGCAGTGTAGACAGAGAGTGCTGCAGGGGGAATCTGTATTAAGAGTCTCATTACTGCCAGCAGAGAGGGGAACAGACACAATATGTTCTAGAGACGCAGCTCTGTCCTCTCTTTATTGTTTTTGTTTGTTATTGTTTTTTTTTAAATATATTTTTAAGATTTTGACTGAACATGAGAGCTGCTTAGTTTCTAATCTTGTTTGTGTTTGCATGTAAGTGTATGTGCACATGTGTTGTCCTGCATCTTCTCAGGCTCCAGTTTGCATGTATTGACTGACAAGTTAATCAGAGAGAGACAGAAAGAGAAGTGATTGAAAAAGCTGGAGGGGGTTTAGAGAACGATAAATGAACAAGGGTCGAGGGCCGGGAGGACAGTAGCTGTCACACTGACTTCACTTTGAAACACAAAATGATGTCAGATTACTTTGCCCAGGAGCTAATTGATGGGAGTAAAAAAAAAATCATCTGGCTCAGCGCCATCGTTCAAATCTGATGCAGCCTGTCTGGTGATAATGTGGATTGATGGACAGAAAACATTAGTTATAGGCTTAGAACTACAGGGTGGCTGTTTACACTGCACAGCTGGTTAATGTCTTTGACGAGGACAAATGTAGATACATTAAACAACAACTTAATGCCAATACTAATTATCTTTAGATGGTTATAATGACCTAATTTCAACCAGTTTCTCTTGAGACGCCAAAAACAGAATCATGCTTCTTTCTTCTAACATTTTTTAAAATGTATTTTGTTGTTTGTGGCTTATCAAAATTCTAATCAATATTAAGAGTCTCACAGATATTTCAAATTGGTCTAGCAGGAAAGAAGTTAATAATATTTGAATGGATGGAATTTATTGAAACAACTGGACTGGATAAGATACTATGAATCTGCAATGATCACATCTACATTTATCCTCATTCACACTTGTACAACCACAGTCTGAGCTGCAGGCCACTGAGCAGATGCAGAGGAGCAGTTGTGGTAAAGCTACATATTGTAGCTTCAAAGTGAAAATGTCATAATGTCATATGCATTCTGCTCCAAACTCGAAACTACTATCAGGTTATTCAAAATAGTTTCAAAAAACACATTAGTTCCAGAGAGATAATGTTTTACTTTACTTTCAAAATAACACCAATCGCAAAAAAAAAAAACCCTCAAAAATGAAACGGCTCAATAATGGTGGAATATGTTGTGCAATGGAGAGTGATAACATAAATAATGATTATGATTATTGTCAGTCAGCCTCCACCTTACAGAGGGAGGAGGATTTGTACAGTTAGATGGGCTCAGGCAGAAAGGATCACCTGTGGTGCTCTGTGGAGCACTTGATGGTGATTAGTCTCTGGCTGAATGTTATCCTCTGTCCAGCCAAGAGTTCAGACAGTTAAATGGAATTTAAGTAGACTCAAACAGCCTCTATCAAGCAATAATAATAATAATAATAATACTAATACTTTATGCTTTATTAATGCCCTTGGGGAAATTCTTGTGGCCGGGCAGCTGCCTTTAAGGCACTAAAGGTTCAGAGTGCAGTATGTTGTCCAGGGACACTTCAACATGTGGTCAGGAGGAACCCGCAGCAACCCTGGGGTTCATGGATGACTGCCCTACAACTGTATTCTATGAATAAATAAAACCTTTTACTGTTTACTGTAAATTGTCATACAATTTACAGTAAACTGAAGAGAAACTAAAACGGTCTTCAAAGCCTGTACCGTGCTGTCCAAGCTGCCATGATGTTCACTTGGCCGCTCCGTAAAACTAGATGTTTCTTTTTCTAGCAAATTCCTCAACTACTGATTGAGTCATTTACATGTTTGTAGTCAGTTGGTACCAAGTCAGTTAAGAACTTTCCTGTTAATTGAACAAACCCTGACCGGTTCTTGACAGGTCTTGTTGCTTCGCCTTCATTTCCACACGTGAACTAAAACATTTTGCACTCATAATGACGTACAGCCCTTCTGCCCAGGTTAATGCTGCAGTCACCGCTGCTCCACGTTCAGTGTGAGTCACTGTGTGTGTGGCCTTTTGCCTCCTGTGTGCTAACTGGCCTTGTGACTCACTGTGGTTTAGAGTGACAGCGTTACTTCTGTCACTGAGGTTTTAAAATGCCAGGTATGTATTTTCTACCTGTCTCACACTCTGTCTCTGTCCATCAATTTATTTACCTGGGAGAATTACACAATCTTTACTGAGTACCAGTACAACCATGTAAGGAAGCTAGGAGATTTAAGTAAAGCTATAGAGAAATGTACCAAAAGTATCAAAAACATCATGAAGCATTGTGCTATATGCAGAGTTAGGTCAAGTGGTCTGCAGCTTAAAAGGTTCGAGCTCTGCAAAAGGTCACAAGATAAATGTAGAGGGTTATAAAATGATTAATGAGGTGGGAAATTTGGAGGAAAAGTTATTCTACTATACACAAAGTTTGGAATTTCTCTAAAAGTAAAGTTTTCTATAAATTAGTAGAGAAGAGGTTTATAGAGGAAGTCAGCTTCTCCCTATTGGAAGCTGTTAAGGAAATGTAGTGGAGTAAAATCTGCAGAAATTATCTGTCAAAGGTTCAGAGTAGAAGCAGAAAATGTCAATCATCAAGTAAAGTTTGAGTACTTCACTTGAGTAAATGTATTTAGTAACATGATTAATGTCTTAATGTCAGATTGCAGCATCCTCTTCGAAGCCTACAATAATGAAACAAAATCCACCATTACGAGCACAAACACAACACGAGCAATCCTTACAGGCTGCAGGTCGATGACAGATATCCTTGTAGGGCTTTACCTTCAGTGTTCGAGTCGGTGCAGGATGATGAAAATAGCTGGCAACCATCATCAAGGCAGCTTAACTTTGTGTTCTCACCCTGGAAGAGCAGCGCCAAGATGTGCCAAAGAATCGGAGCAGAGCAAAGAATGTTATCTCTAGCTTTTCCATCATTTTCTGGAGGGCACAGAAATCAGAGCCATGATTCATGTGGTGTTTGTCAATATTTAATCGATGTTTGGATAAATGTTTCAAACTGTAGGAAGTCAGCGCGTTCTGTCCTTTCAGCGTTTACAATACAACTTCACACTATCTGTTGTCATCTTTTGGCAAGTGACGCGTAAATGTGTGTTTAGTCTTGTAATTATGTGTTTGGTCAGTGGGTGCTGAGCCCGGCTGAGGTGATGAAAACCTGGATTGTGGTGTGTTTGACCACTGGCTTGTTTGCTGCTTTTCGTGTGTCAGTTTGTAGATGAAGGGTGGAGGATGATTCCTGAAGGATTTCTTTCAGGAGCGACTGACATGAGGGATAACACAACTCGGTGTGTGTGTGACCTTTGTTAGACCTTTGTAATCATCACAGGACTTTGTTGTGAAAGCCAAAGTGTTTATTGGTCTCATATCTCTAATTGGCTACAGTTGAAACGATGCGTCACGAAGCTCGTCTGTGTTTGCATGAGAGACAGAAGCTCAATATTGGCATTACTATTTATGAATGTAGCTGCAGTCACATCTCCATGAACAACTTAAAGAAATGGCTTCAGATATAAATATTAAGTGTAGAAACACAAAGGTTTTAACAACAATTAGTACAAATACAGATCCAGTCTCTAAATAAAATGAGACCATGTACCAGGCTGACTCCATAGGCTAAATATACTGTACACACACTGTAACAAACACTGGTTAGATATATAGTGTTGCATCACTGCTGTAGCACATAGCCAGTAAAATTACAGTCTGTCTGGGATCAATGCAAAAAATAAAATGTTTTTTTTTTCTTTAACGTAAGTCAGAGTTGAGCAGTAGTATTTCCGGACGTAGCTATCCCACACTGAATATTTCAGGCTAATATCAATTGTAAGCATTTTCATCACCTCGACTCCTTCGTCTGTCAGGTCAATTTTCTCTTTTGGTTTCAGCTGAAGCCGCCTGAACTTTGACTGATGTGGAGAAAAAGCACAATTAGTTTCTGTTTAAATACAGAAATGTGGGAAAGTTTCTGACATGCAGCAAATACCCACTGGAGAACACTGAAGTGTAAGTGAACACAGCTGCTTTTCACGTTGACACGATGACGTACCCCTTTGATTTATCCCACAACGCAAGGATCAGTAAAGTTACTTCACAAAGGGTAGGACCCAGTACTCGTCCATGTTTGGATTAACTTTACTCTTATGTGTGCAGATCAGTGGCTCTCTTAATTTAAAGATTTAATCAAAAGTGTGATTAAAATAAAGATACTAAAGGTAAAAAAAACAAAAAACAAACAGTTTTAAACAATCTAGCAGTTATTGTAGTGATCATAATACTTAACACACAAATATGCAAGAGTTATCTGATCAAAGTGTCGAGCGTCAGTGATAATAATCGGATACTTTACGGATCCCTGCATCACTTCATGTCACATCATCACATGCCCACCTCACTCCTAAAGTCTTAAAAATACCCTAAAAAGAAACTAAATCCAGCCTTTGAAAGCCTTTCAAGTGATTTTCACGATGTTTGATAAGTGTCCAACTATTATTGGGATGAGTTAAGTGACTGACTGCATCAGTAATTGGCTGAACTCACATACTGTATTTTCCACATGACTTGATTGCATGAACTCAGTACCCTCTGCAGTCAGACTGTTGTCAAAAGTTCATCTGCACCGGGCTGCAGCTACCAAAGGTGGATGTATTTACACTGCTCTGCTTCTGTCCGACATGACAAACGGTGTCTCAGTGAGTCAAAACAGGTACGACGCGGCAAAACATAAACAGGTCTAAACAGGTACTGTATGAGGTGGGCGGCCTTCTCGAGATGGAATCCACAGTCCGATAGGGGAAAGTTCAGGAGTTTAACTCGAACGTCAGGCACCTAGGAGATGTTTGGACAAAATAAAATAGAATATATAAAAATAATAAAATTAATTTGTGTAAAACAGAAAAACAGATGACTGGAGAACTGAGAACAGTAAAGTTTGTTGTAGATATCATGTTCAGAGCTGGAACATTCAGATATTTTAATATTTTAATAATAATTGATTTAATTTTCAACAGTTTATCATTTTTTAGAACACTGATATTTTTCCTTTAAATGTAATGAATGACCCAAAAATAATCAGTACATTTATATGAAGCAGCTACTTGATTAGTTTCTATTGATTGACTTTTTATTCTGATAAAGATTCACAATGGTGACAAGTGAGACAGTCACAAGTGACCTTCTCGATGAAATTTCGGCTTTAATCACAGATTAGATTTTACATTTGTGGTATTTGATTAAATAAATGAAGGAAACAAACGTGAAGCAAAAATAAAAAAAATGCAGTGTACTTGTACACTACAAGGTAACGAGAAGCGACGGATGAGGATGACGAAGGCTGAAGAGAAAGAAACGACAAAAGGAAATATTTGATGACAAACAGCAGCACTTCAACACAGTAGGTAAAGACAGTACTTAAGCAAATGCACTTAGTTACCTCTGACCTCTGGTGTGTGTGTGTGTGTGTGAGGGAGAATGTAAATGAGGGGTCGGTGAGTACATCAGAAGGTTTGGTGCCCTGGTAAAGCGCTGTGACTCCCATTGTAGTCTGCTGGGACCTGCAGCAACAATGGCCCCAGACAATCAAAGAGTGGCACTATACACACACACACACACACACATCCAGGGACTAGTCGAAGTTAGCTCCAGTTCCAGTTGACTTGACTGAGTGGAAGCAGCCACGAGCTGCCTGCTCTGCGTCTGCTGGCTCATCAGTAATGAGGGTTTGGGTGATTGTCAGTTGGGGTTAATGAGTTTAAACCTCAGGGAGACGAGCAGGGAGACACACTGATGGGACGTACACTCGATGAGATAAGATAATGGCGCTTCTGTGCTCTGCCTCTCCTGTTAATTGTACGCTATCATCTCCTTAATGTGTGTTTGCATGTTTGATTGTGTCATTTTTATCTCTGTGCTTCTGTGGGGTCTCAATCGTGACCGGGGGGGAAACTGGGATTTTCAACTGTGAATCATGCGATCCAGGTTTAATATGAGTGGAGTTGTGACACTAAACATTGCGACACAGTTCCCTTCTTATCAGTTAACAGGTCCTTGTTGTCACATATGACTGTTCAGTGGCCATATATCTGTGTATTTTCCAATGCAAATCAACATGCAAAAAGTTTTCTTAAATAAAATCTATTAAAAAATAAAAGAAAAGAATAAAACCCCATTTCTTGATTTTTATTTTAAGACTCGATCTAGAAATAGATGAACAGTTAGTTCATAGTTTTCTCTTCTACTGAGATGTTTTGAGTTGATAAGGGGGAGATTTTCAGTGCAACAGTTTCTGTCACAGTTTATTTTTATATACATATATAATTAACTTTTTGTTGAATTTAATTTAGAACAAGTTGTATTTCAGGTGGGTTGTCTACATCGATTACATAGTTCACAAGACGGCTCAGAAAAGATATATTTATGGTTTTAGTGTGCAAAGAGAGAAATGCAGATAAAACCATAAACGTGCAGATTCTTATAATAGGCTAGAGAAGCATGAATAATAAAACTAGAGGGAAATCTTTTACGATAGAATAAAATAAAATGCATGAAGTTAAAATAACTTACAAATAGGAAAAAGTAGATGAGAAACAAATAAAAGTGCAAATAAATCATAAATGCAACAGAGAAACCACTCAATCAAAGAATTGTGACCTTTTGCATCTAAATGGTTCATACTGGACTGGACTGGAGAGGACGTGTGAGGTTCCTGAATAATAAACTATTCAAGTCAAACATTATTATTTCTTTTTTTTTTTTACAAAAGGTTATTGTAACAGTTATATGGGACTATGAAGGTGAAGCCAGACTGGCATTCTGATCATCATTTGCACGTCCACGGCCTTTAAGGTGCGGCAGGAGGGTGTCCAAGAGAGCACGTCGTCCTTTTTAAAACACGGCCTCCCAGGCTTTGTCTGGGACCAAAAACTCCAGAAACAAACCAGAATAGTGTGTGTGTGTGGTTTTTGTTAATGTTGGCAGGGATCAAGCGTATTGTTGGACTGAATGAATTTAGTGCTGG
The DNA here is from genome assembly GCF_900324465.2 of Anabas testudineus. NCBI lineage: Eukaryota > Metazoa > Chordata > Actinopteri > Anabantiformes > Anabantidae > Anabas > Anabas testudineus. Next base: position 19,884,238 of record NC_046624.1, read on the forward strand.
TACAATACGCTGGCTCAAATTCAAATGGACATAGACTCACCATACAAGTTATTTTTTTTCTCATGTTGTCACAAACTAAAACTTCACCTGCAGTCTCAGTTTTGTTCACTGTTAACTGCTTTTCTACAATTTCTGTTTGTGGCATGAAAAATGAAACTCAAGGTGCTTTCTAGAATTTAGGGGAAAATTGTGTCAAACTATTTCAAAAGACACTGAGGTTCTTTGTCATGCATTTTTTTAATATTGAACTATTTGGGATTTGGTTCACCTTGTCCCAACATTCATTTCATCAATCGTGTGTTTTGGCATTTCTTTTTTTTTGCTTATCTTTGTGCTTGTTTTGGCTGCACACTGTGCTACTCCATCTACTTTTTGAATTTTATTGTGAAATTGTTTGTCCTTTTGCATCATGTATTTTTACTTTTTTTCTTCTGGCCCTTGCATTTTGCAGGTCTGGCACAGATGTGATCCACTGTGATAAACTGCATCATGTCACCACAGATGGAGGGTATGTGAAGTTCAGCAGAGCAGAAACGCACTTTGTTTGTTGTGGTTTTTAAAGTTTAGTGTCACAGAACCTGCAGAGGGATCACAAGCTGAAAAGTTCTTTGTTCAGGGACATGTTGTTAACTTTAACCTGTTAAGAGTTTTGCTTTCACACGGTCAACTGTACATCAAAATACATCTTTTCCCGCTAGGTTTATGAAATATAGCCACCATTTGACTGTGGTATGTAAACACTTGCAGTCTTTATGAGGCCAGTGCTGCTGACAGGCCCTCTGTTAATGCATCCTTATGTGTTGATGATAGAAAAATGGCTTTATAGTTCTTTAAAAATAAAAAATAGCAAACAAATGTTTAGTTGGTGCAGGAGTTTCAGGGGTTTGTTTGAATGTGACGATTAATGTCAATAAAAACCGTTGCTAAAAGTTCCCAGGCTGCGTTTTTCCTACCAAATAATTAGATCTTGCAGAACAACATGCAGTTTGTCTGACCACAGCTTTATTCAACTTTTCCTGGTTAATCAGCATATCAATAATTTTGAATATTGATATATTTTTTTATATAATATTTGTTCGTATTGCCCAGCCCTGTCTTCACACAGAGAATATTTTCTCTGCATACCTGTGTGTGATACCTCGGTTTTTTTGCAGCTTAGAGGTGAATATTGAAACCGTGCTTTAATCTTTAGTCTGCTTGTATTGATCGCTGTCCACCCCCACCAGCCTGTATTACTGACATGGCATGAAGGTATACTATAGTTCAGGCATTTCCAGCTATTCTGTGCTGTTTGTTTGAAGTGGATTTAACCACAGCAGGACGACTTTGTGACACTATGCTTAGGATGCTGTTATTCTTTATGACTCCACAGACTCATCCTGTAGTGGCAGCATCCTGCTGCTGGTGCTTTGGGTTTTTTTCTCATAGAAATCTGAACGTTATTGCACAGACACCAGACACAAACAATATAGACATTATACGGAGGCTAAAAGAGTGTTAAAGTATGACTGTGAGCATACAAGACAGAAGCCCGATAAGGCCAAACTCCATGTGTGATGTCCTAATATGGTTTGTTGTGCTGCTCTCTTGGATCAGAGACTGAACTTCTGGACTGTCTGTCTGTTTGAGCTTTGACATCAAAATTGGACTCATTTCATTTCAGAGTGAGGAGCCAGAAAAAGAAATGATAATGTTGGAAAAATAATAAAATAATGCAAGTTCAGCTCGCTGATGTTGAGTGGGGTTTGTGCAGGACTTATGTGAGAAGGCAGCACTTTGCCATAGGGCGACCCCTGAGACAAGATTGAGGGTTTGCAGTTTGACTGTGGGAATAATTATCTTGATCTTTCTTGTATCTTTCTTCAAACTGAATTAACTTGAGGAAATGAAAGTAATCAGGTGTGCACTTACAGGTTCTTATTAAAGATAAATTGTCGCCTATTAAAAGCTAGTATCCTCACATGGAGCGTCTGACATGCTCCGTGTGTGGCTGCACTCCAAACCCATGCCATCCTCATCTGTTTCCAAAGTTCAAATTAAATTTTGCTCAATAGTTCTTGCTCAAAATGAACAACAAACAAATGCATATCATGTGCCGCAGGTTACCCAACTGATGTTTTGACAGCAGTTAGGAGAAAAAGAAGGAGCTGGTTAATTATCAGAGCAGTAAACACAGGATTTACATGATATGCTACATGTGAGTATTATTTCTAAAGTAATATACATTTGACTTTGAAAAATGTTTTTACATCAATTATGTTGATGTTAAAAATATTTTTTTGTGCTCAGACTGAAGTAAATGGCTTTAGTCAACTGACACTGTATATCTGTTGCTCATTGTGTTAGAATGATGATTATTTGGTTTGTGAACCCTTTACAATGGTCATAAAATGTGATCTAATCTTAATTCCTGGCACAAGTATAAACTAACATAATGTGCTAAAGCTAATAACTTTGTTGAACACTGCAGCAGGAATCTTTGGTGCATTTGTTAGTAAATGCAAAAACCCTGGTAGGGTTGATGTGACTCTGAAGCTGGGTAATGACCTCACAGAGAACAAATCACTTCCTTGCATTTATACTAAACAGCACATTGTGCTTCAGGTTTTTACTGAACCTCAGAGAAACTAACTGGAAATGTGAGCAGTCACATTTGGTGCTTGTCTCATCATATAAGGATTTGTCAAACTGGGTTTGGGCATCACATTGACGGCGCTGATGGAGTGTCACCCAACTGAAGATGTAACAACCTCTTTCTGTTTGTGTTTTCGTTGCAGGAGTAGCTCAGAGAGACGTAAGGAGAAGTCTCGGGATGCAGCTCGTTGCAGGCGCAGCAAAGAGACGGAGGTTTTCTATGAGCTGGCTCACCAGCTGCCATTACCCCACAGCATCAGCTCCCACCTGGACAAGGCCTCCATCATGAGGCTGGCTATCAGCTTCTTGCGTACACGCAAGCTACTCGCCACAGGTACGAACCCTAACACACACACACACAGTTGCTTTATGCAGGTTCTTTGGCGTGACATGTATGACGTATGTCATCATCATCATTATCTCCACAGGTTTGTGTGTATGTGTTGGTCAGTGTGACTAACTGTTCATTAATGTTGGAAGGTATTTGTTGGACCCTTTCTTTGCGCTTCTCCTTCCTCTTGTCTTATTTAAAATTAGAAGCTGAGGAAGCTCGACAAAGAAACAGACCCATTGTTCTGGAATTCCTCCACTGTGTGTCTCGAAATGAGATCAGAGTACGGTAAAAATGAAACGTCGCCACCACAGCTTGTAAAAACCAGTGGACTTTTCCTTAACAGAGTTACAGTGTTTACAGTTTGTACTGTTAAATTAGGAACTTCCACTTTCAACACCATTGAATCCTTTATTTCGTCAGCATGCAACATATTTAAATTAGGATTAAAAACATCCTGCTCTACAGCTCTGTGCTGCTTTTAGCCCTGTCTATAAAACATTAAATCACATGAAGAATTTCTGTTCTGTTGTGTAATTTCATACCTTTTTTCCTGTTAGTTTCTGACCATAATCTTCAGTAGAATTTAAAAATCAGGTTCTGTGGGATTGAACAGTAATTGGCTTCAGAACAAGCCTTTGTAACGACCTGCCAGCAGAACAGGAAGGCGTTTGATTAATACCACAGCTTAAGCTTATCTGTACAATCTGTACACTAACACCTGCCATTTAAATCGGCCTCTGATCTATTCTTTTGTAACTTTTAATGTCCTACATTTTTTGTTTTACAAATTGCTTTGCATTGTTTCCCGGGTACAGAACGATGCCAGCATCCAATGCTTCCTTAAACAACAGCGACTGCAACTTCCTATTTCTTTTGATTTGTAGAGTCATCAATCAGAAAATAAATTCAAACACCATTAAAATGTCATTTATTCATACAGCTCTTTGTATAAAGTGAGTGCAGCCCAGAGTAGTAGACACTGTGCTGTAAAGGGGAAACAAGAAAGAGCAAAAAATGTATTAGTGCATTAAGAAATGATGGAAGCCTTTAGTAATAATAACCAGTGGACAATTTACTGTATATATTGACAGTTACTATAAATAATTAGACTATTTTTATTGATAAAAACATTTGTATTGAACTGTCAATATCTACTGTAGTCTACACATGCAGTGCTTGGTGTTAAAGGGTTAAAAGAATCTATCTTAATCTGCAGCTGCCATCTTAACACAGTGAAGGTACATTAAACTTAGTTTGTTGTGCTAGAAGCTTTAAAAAACACACTTCGTAAACTGCGTCTCTGTGAGTCCACAACTATCCACAAACCTTGCTGTGCGCAGTAAATAGTTTTTGTAATCTGGTTAAACTGACCCTTTGAATTCAGCATTAAGGGTAAAATTCCTGGAAGTTCTAGTGCAGCAATCAAACCTGCACAAAGACAAAGGAGGGTAAAGCAGGAAGGAGGAGATGAGGAAGAAGGAAGAGGGAGGGAGCTGGGGAAGACTGTTTGGAAAGAACGAGAGGAAGAGGTCAGTGAGTCCAAGAAAGATGTAGGAAGGAGGAAAGAAGACAACATATATGAGAGAAAGAAAGGGTAAGTAGGAGGAGTAGTAAAGGTAATGAGGGTAGGAAGGCAGTGGGTGAGAGAGGAGGAGAGGACGGGGAGAGCCGTGTGATGCAGCAGCAGATAGTCTTATCAGGCCAGTCTGATTGCTTCGTGATGGAAGGAGAGATTGGAGAGGAAGCAAAGAGCTCTGCCCATCGTTCAGTTGGTGCTGGCATTACCCCCGCTAGCCATAACACCCAACTGCCTTGGCGCCAAACATGCAGGCGTGCACACTCATAAGCACACTCCTATAGCACATATACAAACATACCGTATATGTGCCCAAGAGCACATAGACGGTGCTCATGCTGCTGTAGAGAAACACATCCGTTATGTAACATGAGCTCAGTTAAACCAGAAGATCACTGATGTACAGATGAGGAGGTACTAAAGCAATGATTCGGATGCTACTGAATACAAACTCAGCTTGGATCAAGAACACTGGACTCCACTTTTCTTTAGACTCAGCTTAGCACAGAGAGGGAAGGCAACTTTAAAAAATGTACAACGTTTAGCAGCTTACATCCATGTTTTATCTTAAGTCAGAGTCCCAAGGTTTGAGGTGAATGTGTGTTTGTATGCTGAATTTAATTGTTGCTGAACAAGGGTGCTGAGTTCCAACTAGACTTTATAAAGAGGCTTTTTAACGTGTATTTGCACTTTTAAAATTTGTAAAAGTAGAAAAAGTAGAGAGCCGAGTTTGTGGATTTCTTCATTTTAGATCTACATATTGGTGTAAACCTGACAGTATCACAGGAACTTTGAAATGCATCACAATGCAGTTTTTCACATTCTTATTTCTGCACATAAATAGGCTATAAAGTGCAAATTAAATTGGCTAAATTGGCTTTAGAATTCACATTTAGTACAGATATCCAGACTTTTAAGCTAGGCTAAATGCACTGTAGATACATCTCTGTGTACTCATGCTATTATGCATAAGATACCAAGCAAGAATAATGCTCAAAAGTTTTAGCCAAATGTACGTCTGCTGAATTGAAGAGGTCAGAGGTCAGTGTTTCCAAATTAAAATTTAAAATTCCCTCATTCAGCTCATTAGTGACATTGAAATCTTCACTTTCTGGTCCTTTCACTGGCAAAACATGTCGCTGTAGTCCAGATCAGAGGGTAGATGACGTTAACAAGGTTTCCTCTAACAGTTCGGTCAGGCAGTACACACCCTAAGTTTTCTTTTCAAGTTTTCTGTTTGAAACGGGTTGTGAGAGCAGGCAGAGGAACAGATTTCACTACCAGTGCAGCAGAAAAGGAAACCAAAGAAAAAAGCAATCCATTATGAATGAGTAATCTAAGCGACACTGTGAGAGTCTCATATGTCACTTCATTTTGTCCAGTACGACAGAACAAATGTCAGAAAAACAGAGAGGAAATGGTGATCTGCACGCCATTATTTTAAAACGAGGCCAGTTATGCAACCAAAGAACAACAGGGAGAAGAAAAGTGCAACTCAGTCCAAATGACTGGTAATCACAGTTAAGTATTTAGGCCAAAGGTGGCGCTGGTCTTTGGAGTGGGCCCCGAGAGTCCCCGGGGCCCATGAGAAAGCTCTGCGCTCCCCCAGGGGTTAATGCTATCTGGGCCCAGCTCCAAACTCAAACCCCAGGCCTCGCTGGGAGCTGAGAACTGGCCTCTCTTATCTCAGGGAAGCACACTGAAGGAATTGCAAGCTTCCCACCCTCCACCCCCATCGACTACTGGGCTTTGTTCAGTGTGAAGCCACCGTCCACACAGACAAACAACACACACTCTGCCTCCTGAGCCGGGCCAGTTAGGCGCTAGCTATGTTTTTGTATGTGCTAGCTCTGCAACAAGACATCATAGATATGCTTCAGTGGATGTGTGTAAATGTTAATTGCATAATCAGCAGTGAGCTGCTGTGGAGAAGCTTCTGTAGTTGAATTTGTCAGGGTGGGGGATCAGAAGCAGCCTGAGACGCAGGAAGACGCTGCACTGGTTTGTTTTGGCCCCGAGCCACAGCTTCAAGTGGGAAAACAAGGCTGATGTGCACACACACACACACACACACACACACACACACACACACACACACACACACTGGTATCAACTTTAAATCAGTGCTGAATGCAAGAAACAGCAGTGTGACCCTGCCTTGTTTTCTGCATCCCCCCTTCCCAGGCTGCCGCAGCAGCAGTGACAGCGACGAGGACAGACAGATGGACAGTCTGTACCTGAAGTCTCTGGAGGGTTTCATCACCGTGGTAACGTCAGACGGCGACATGATATTTCTATCAGAGAACATCAACAAATTTATGGGACTCACACAAGTACGTGAACATTACTGAGCAGCAGTAGGAGATTAATCAAGAGAAAATTAACTTCAACTCTGTTGTGAGACTGGATTTAGGTTTTACACGTTTTGTCACATATTTATTTCTATATGTTGTCTATTGTTGAGGACCAGATAAAAACACTATACACCAGAGAAACCTGTCAGTCACACGAGTCTGGTGTGTTTGTGTGAAATGCCTCTTATGCCAGCAGTGTGTCCTCAGCAGTGTGTCCTCAGCAGTGTGTCCTCAGCAGTGTGTCCTCAGCAGTGTGTCCTCAGCTCTAAACACACAGTTTCTTTCATTCTCTGGCATCATGTTGAAAAGCAAATCATAGAAAACGTGGAGCTGAGTGTAAATTGCCTTCTCCGTGTATAGTGATGTCTTTTTGTTTGTTTTGTGTTGAAGGGGTTTGAGTTTTAGGAGCTGACACTCTTTTGTTTGGTCCTGGTAGCTGTCATTACTCAGGCTCACAACCCAGTTCTACTCATGTGTACTACAAACAAACTGCTGTCAGAACAGGACAAACACAACAAGTGGAGACTGAGAGCTGAGACCAACACATGGAAAAGACTAGAGATGTGTTTCTGTCGTGTATTACCACCTCATTGTGTTTGTATTTGTTAGGTGGAGTTAACTGGTCACAGCATTTTTGACTTCACACATCCGTGTGACCATGAGGAGATCAGAGAGAACCTCAGCCTGAAGACGGCTGGTGAGGGAACACACACACTCTCCTTATTCCACATGTGCAGTGTCCTCCGATCTTAAGTGCAGTGTTTGCAGTTTTCTGCTCTCCGAAACAGAAAATATCTATAATGTCTAAGTTCCCACCACTCAGCAGCGTTTCTTCTGCTGGTGGCAGATTGAGTGCAGAAGGTTCAGAAGTGCACACGAGCTGCATGTTTTCTGTCTGTGCAGCAGCAGGTTTTACTCCCTGTGTAGCACTGGAAACAATAGGTGACTAAGGTTTATATGAGAAACATTGTCTCTTTGACTGTCAGACACACACACACACACACACACACACACACACACACACACACACACACACACACACACACACACACACACACACAGAGAGCTGTGGTTGATTACTCTTATCAGCAGCAACCACAAAACACACAAGAGGAACAATGTTGTATATTTTATAGTCCTTTTCCTTTTAACACACAGTTTTTTTTTCTGTGACGAAAGAGAAGAAAAAAATTGGGACAGTTTTTGTTTAAATGTAATTATATAAAGAAAAAGAGTTGTGAGTGTGCACACTGAGAAAAGACACACTTCACCACTTTGCTGTGTGGCTGCAGCTCTGGGGTTAACCTCTGACCTTGTGACGCAACAGCTTGGCTCGATTTGACGTCTCTCTCACTCTCTCTTTATGTGTGTGCGAGACCTTAGTGAGTCTTTAACTGTTTCCCGGTCACGTAAAGGAAAAGCAGATAAAGAGAAGGTAAACTTGAATTGTTACAAGTAAAATATTCACATAGTTTTATGCTCCAGTGTCAAAGACAAAAGCATTAAACTGGAGGTTAAACATCATAAAAGAGAAAAAAGCAAATAAAAAAGCATGCACAGTAATAATTGATATGTTTTAAAAGCCTTTATTGTCACAGCCGAGTGGTTGCTGTTGAGCTACTCACAGGAAACTGTTCCTTTACCAATTTATTCTGCATCATTTTAAATGAGATTGGGAAAGTGTTTAATGTTTAGTGCAACTGTATTCACAAAACGGCAGTTTATGACAACGCTCATTACATTCAAATCAGTGAGCTTGTAAATGTATCACCCGACACAAATAGAATAATGTTAATGCTTCTATTCCCACATGCACCATCAGATTCAGCTGATTACTCTGTGGCAACAACTAGACCTTCTGTTCATTGTCGTGCATGAGTAATGTCCGTTTAATTTTCCCCCTGTGACTGTGTTTTCCAGGCAGTAGCTTTGGTAAAAAAGGCAAAGAGCTGAGTACTGAGAGAGATTTCTTCATGAGGATGAAATGCACGGTGACCAACAGAGGACGCACCGTCAACCTCAAGTCAGCCAGCTGGAAGGTAAGAAAGCGGCAGTAGCTTCAAGCCAACACATCTGCACAGGTCATGTTTGCAAGAAAAAACACATCCCACATGTTCAGGTGGCTGTACAGTAGAGCTGACCCCTTACAATAAAGCAAGATATGTGAAGATATTGTGCACTGTTAGCCGAAAGGGTCATTTCTCCCTCCCTGACTGATTAATGTGAATAATATTCAAAAACCTGAGGAGGTAAACTAAATCACAAAAGACAGAGATTAGATGAGTTTGAAAAATAGACACAATTTAGTTCTTTCCTCTCCTGTTAGTGATACTGAATCTGTCTTGTTGCACACAAAGCAAACAGAAACCTACATAAAAGCTTATTGGATGAAAAAGATAAGTATGCAAATAAAACCTTAGAACAAAATGTATCCAAGTGTAATTTCACAAGTGTGAAACACAGGCTGTAAAGTCTGGTCACAAGTCAGAACACTGGCTGCTAACAATGCAAACCACAAGAGACACCACCCATCCTGTGACCTTCAGCTTTGCACTGTGTGAGTAGTAATTCTGCTCCTGCTGCTCCCTGAAGGTGCTGCACTGCACCGGACACCTGAAAATGTACAACGGCTGCCCTCCCAGAGTTCTCTGCGGCTTCAAAGAGCCTCCACTCACCTGCGCTGTCCTGATGTGCGAACCCATCCCACACCCGTCCAACATCGACACGCCACTCGACAGCAAGACCTTCCTGAGCCGACACAGTATGGACATGAAGTTCACCTACTGTGATGAGAGGTAGGCCGATGTTTGTGGTTCGTATCAAAATCTGACTAGAAACAGGTTCACTAACCTTTTTCAAAACAAAGTAGAGAAGCCACCACGTTGGCACAATACACAGCACACAACATACATTCATCTGTGTTTGCTGTAAACTGACGACATGTAGGTTTAAGATCACAAGATGAATATGAAACAGTTCAAGCTTTTATTTGTTGTTTGATGTACACCTTGATATGTTAAAGACGATTCCATCCTTTGATTCCACTGCAAAACAGATAAGACAGATTTAATGCAGTTAAGATACTTGAATTTTATACGTGGCTGTAAATCCCTTGTTTGCATCAAGCGTGTGACTCACTGACATCACTAAACGGTTTCTTCTTTTGATGCGTCACTTTATTAGAGGTTAACCATCTCATCTACATTTCTGCAAACTCCAGCCTGGCTTTCTGATTCTCACTGCTTCCTACTGCTTCTTGCATCTTGTGGTCTGCTCATTAGGTCTTGTTTGAGTGTAGTTTCACAGGTAAAACCTCCGGCTAAAACCAAGAGTAGTAATTAACAGCTATTATTTTTCATTGTCAGTCTCACGTCAAGTCAAGTAGCTCATCTCATACAAAAGGTGCTGTTTAACATATTGAGGTGTAAATACCAACAAATAAAAGATTGTAATGGCTTATCTATTTCAATACTCGGCTTAGAGGCATTTGGATAAGAAACAAACTAAAGCTGCAGTGATTTAATAATTAATCTTTGTTTTTTTGTTTGACATTCCGTCAAAATGTGTAAATATTAGCGCGGCCGTGTGGACGTTACCCAGCGTTGGATAATTAGCTGGAGCTCACATTTCAGAGCCTGAAGCCAGAAGTTGTTCTTGACAGCAAAAGAAGGACTCAGAGTAGTAGAGTTCAGTAGAGTTCAATAGAGTAGCATCTTCATGCTTTGGACTGCTGCCAGTTAAAACAGCCTTCATGCACCGTAACACACACACAGGAAGGTTTTTGACTGATTGCTGTGTGTTGACATTATCAGTTTGACTTGGCAGGGGTGTTAAATGTAATGTAAGCACGAGATGAAACATTACTGCTCCAACAAGACTCCGTCACGTCATTGTCAGACTGACATGTGCTGCTGATCACAGATAAACACTGTATTTCAGTGGTGTCAATCAAGCTGCCACAACAGTCATCGCCGGTCCTGAGCGGTTTCCTCTTGTCTTGTGTGTTTGTGTCACCGCATCCACGGATGTTACGTGGGAAACGATTTGTCCCTCTCGTGGTCAAATGTGTTACGCCTACAGATGCTATGATGGAGCCAAACAACCAGTTTGTTTGCAGCAAAGTATTTGTCTCCAACTGGCACAAGGAGGTGATGACGATCACACACACACACACACACACACACACACACACACACACACACACACACACACACACACACACACACACACACACACACACACACACACACACAGATTTGAGTTACACAATCACACACACAGACCTGTAATCTTATCAAGCTGCTAATGCAGGACAAAGGTTTCTTTTGGAGAAAGGTTTGTGGTTTGTGTATTGCATGCACACATTCGTGCGTGACCACACTACAAACAAGGACCCATTTTCTTTTTCGCCTGTTTGGTGCAATTTAATAGCTGCCCAAATCTTCTCTCCAATTACGCAAATGAGTTTATTGTAGGTGGTTCTCCCTCTCGGCTCAGCGGGGACTTAGACTCATTAGGGACGGGACAGAAAGTTTCTTTAACTCATGTCTGGCAGTGTGAGAGGTCGAGTAGGGAAAGAAGAGATGAGGACAGGAGGGGTAAAGGAACGAGACTTGAGTGGCAGCATCCAGGAGAAACCTGTTCTTGTCTGTTTTATTGATGCCATAGAAAAGCTACTGTTAACTGATTCTCACCTGGTTTAAGAAAACAGTTTGGTCCCTAATGTTTCTCATTAAGGCATTAATTGTTTATAATGGAACACAGTGCTATTTGTGAAAAGAAGAAGGAGCATTGACGTGTATAAAATCTTACAAATTAATCCACTTCACTATCTAGAAAGGATTCACAGTACTTAACTTTTTATTCTGGATCTCTGGATAGTTCTGAAAATCACTGTGCACCGACGCTCCCCCTCCAACCTGATGGAGCTTGACAGGTACTGCAAACAAGAATCAGAGAAACTGGCCAAAAATAGGTGTACCAAGCTTGTAGCATCATTCCCCAAAAGACTTAATAAGGCTATAAGGCTGTAATTGGTGCATCAGGTGGTTTAACAAAATATTGAGCAAAGTCTGTGAATACTTTATTGTACTTACTTTAATTTTCAAAAAAAAAAAAAAAACTTAATCTGAGACCAGAAAGACACACTAAGAAATAAAATAAGAAATAAAATAAACATTGTATGAAATCCGTCCTGCCCTGAATTAGATTCAGATGTATTCCCTGTATATTAAAACTAATGATCAGCAGCGTTTATCACAGGTTAGCAGGCATCAAAGTCTTCACTTCGCTAATGGTGTCAAAGAAGTCACGTGCACTGTTGTTTCAGTATCTATAATGTGGAGTATATTCTAAAAATCAGGAAAAGGCTTTTCTACCCTCACCAGTAAGAAAATGCATGATGGGAGAGTGCGTCACTATCAACAGTCATCATCATCATATTATTATAATTTCATGCTATTTTAGTTGCAGCCATTCTTAACTGTCCTCTCTTCACCCCGGTTCTCTGCAGCCATCTTTGCTCTTGTCCTCAGTTCACTTTCCCTGTTTCACTTTTTCACTGCCTCTTTTTTTCCACCTAAGTTTGTCTCCACTTATAATGTTCCTCTTTCATTTTATCTGCACCCCCCCCCCCCCGCCTCCAGTCTCAGGCCTGCAGCTGTCAGTGTTACGTAACCCAAGGACAAAAGCTTCTGCACCGCCACACCCCCTCCCCATCCGTGTCTTCCTCCCCTCTTTCTCTGTCAACACTTCGCACGACACATCTTCATGCACAGATTGTTCATCTTCATCCTGCTGTGACTTCCTAACACACAATTTATCTTCATATTTTGCATTTTCACAAAAATTCTGGGAATGGTGGTCTGGGAAAGTGCAATCAACCATCAGTGACATATGATGGAGATAACTGGGAAACTTCATTCATTTCTGTCAGTACAGCTACACCACATTAAGTACTGTGTAATCAGTCATAGATAAGAAACATGTTTTTAGCTTAACTTGGCTTGAAGTTGGACCAAGAAATAAAAAATAAAACCTATGCTCAGTGGAAACTGGAAGAGTGGGACTAAAGGAATCCTGATCTAATGCTGGAAAAGTATATTTTGGATCATTTGAAATAATCAATTCACTATTTACATTTTAAAGTTACTTTCCAAAATACAAAGGATCTATCCTCTTGTTGTTGTTGTTGGAGTTTGTGGTAATTTACAACATATACTGTATATAATATTATAACATATAATAATAATATATAACAATCACATGTTGAAATTCACAGTACAAACACTGAAAAACTGTTCACTTATTTAAAATCGCTTTGGAACCAGGTCGTGTTAAATTAAATCCCATTCCTTTTGATTCATGCTGAAAATGACAAACTTGTCTGCTTTCCTTGTCCCAGTTTTCCCTCACTGCTCTTGTTATACCCATAAAACCTTGTGTCCAGGGGGTCATTTCCTGTTGTTGGTTTGGTTTATGTTCTCACAGCACAGTTTGTTTGGAAGAGACTCTCCTACTCATGCCCCTTGGTCGAATTGCTTGATTTACAAGACAGTGAAAAGCAAATCAAACTAACCGAGCGAATAAACTAAGTATGTTTGGTGTTAACGTGGCATAAAACAAAGTCTTACTCATGCTTTAATGCAACTGCACCGGATTGTCTCTTATTTGATGATCGGATTACTCTGATCCTGTAACCAGTTATCCCCAAAACCTGTATATTAACTTATTTAGTGGAAAAAAGAGCTGGAAGGAAATAAAAGGCGAATAGAGGATTTTTTAAAAATGTGGTAACTTAAAGCCAGCAGAAAAATCCTCATTAACAAACTGAACTCGTGATCGGAGTGACAGAAAGAGATTAGCTGTTCCCAGAAACACAAGGAGTTAGCAGAGACAGAGAATGTGAACAATTCTTATTTTTGGAAGACTGTCCACCTCTCTGTTTGATTTGCAAATCATGTGTGAAGCCTTTTGAAGTGCAGACGTTCAGGATAGAGTGCAGGATTTGCCTTTTTCAGCTCTGTGTACAAGTTCAAATTAATAACAGAAAATCCTTTGCTCTACTAAGTGTGTGTGTGTGTGTATTGCAGGGTAACAGAGTTAATGGGTTACACTCCTGAGGATCTACTGGGTCGCTCAGTCTACGACTTTTACCACGCCCTGGACTCGGACAGCGTCACCAAGAGCCATCACAACTGTAAGAACACACATGCACACGCTGCGAGGCTTAAAATGAACATGGATCTAAGAGGGTGGCTGCACAGTCAGATTCACTGAGGCAAAAGGATAAATGATGGAGCGTCACTGATCACTGTCATCATCAGTTTTCACTGATGCTGCTTATATTAATCCATTTAATTACATAAACATAGATAAACCTTTGAATTTCACACCGTCTCTCGAACTGGCTGGACATTAGAGAGAGAGCTTCTCATTTTGACAGGTCAGGGTTCAGATTTATCTCTGAAGCAGTGAAGCTGGATCAAGTTCACATCTGTGAGTGAGTATGCCTCACTTTGTTTCCCATGTAAACTGTATTAACCATAGAATGACATACAACATACATTAAATTAAGTACACTCCTGTAATCTAATTACGGCCTAAGAAACGTTACATGATACAGAATGAGTAGAAACAGTCCAGCTGTGCTAGCTGCCTAATGTTTGCCTGTTTACTACCTTACACTATCATGCTGGTGACCATTACCAACATATGATAGTCTACAGATACATGTGGTGATACTCTTTTGTCTACACATACTGTATGTGTTTCTCTGTATGTGTGTATGTGTGCGTGCACAGAGCAGGAGCATGGTATTAAGCCTTTTACTAAATTACGTGTAGTCACTGATGGCCTGATGAGGTTTGCACATCTGCTGTCACAAACACAAACACAGTGGACAGGGCACCAGGTGGCCTCTATTACACTCTAATGACTGTGTGCGTGTGTGTGTGTGTGTGTGTGTGTGTGTGTGTGTGTGTGTGTGTGCACTCTAACAAGGCTCTGAAGTGTCATGGCTTTTCTCTCCTCTGACAATGACCATATCATTAGAAGCTCTGAAAGCCTGTGACAGAACAAGTAGGAAAGTGGTAATTCAGTTCCTTAAAACCACCCCTGCAACATAATGGCAGCGGGCGCCTGTGTGTGTGTGTGTGTGTGTGTGTGGTGTGTGTGTGTGTGTACACTCCAAACAGCATCCCTCTTACCTATATCACTCTAACTTTTCAATACAGTTCCTGACCTTCAGAACCGTATATTGTTCATGGTTGACAATGAGACATTGTTCTTCTAAAAATAATTTAACTAAAAAGCCACAAGTCTGATTTTAACATAGGAAATCTTTAAAGGATCAATGGACATGATCAATGTTAGGATTTTTGACTGCAGACCGTCAGTGCATATTGATTTTCGATCGACTCGTTTGACCTTTCATCTTGAGACATTTAATGACTCCTTTGATAGTTCGTTGCAGGAGATTCTCACATTCTGAGATCAGTTTAAATGATATAATAGTTTTAGGTTGTGTTTGGATTGTGTGTGTGTGTGTGAGAGTTCCTTTTTCCTGGTCTTCGTGATCCGTGTCTACACTCTTTGGCTCAAGTCTTCTGAGATAAAGGGCTTTCTATCTCTCTCACTCCAGGACACACACACAACCCACTCTCACGGCCAACGTGACCAGCCTGTTGATCAGCACATGCTAACAGTGTTGTCTGCTACATGTAATGTAGTCCTGAGCTTCCTACACACACACACACACACACACACACACACACACACACTGCCCTTATGTACACTCTCTGACCAAAGTCCTGCTCCTTTCCCACGCCAGTGCTGAACTTTGGACTGTGGCCAGCATTTCTCCGTCTCAACTCAAAGTCAAACACCCCAATTTTTCCTACTAAGATGTGTTTGGTTCATGTCATAGTCTCAGCAAAACAAATACATGAAGAAATCCATAATTCAACAATTACATATTTAAATAAAAACAAGAAAATAGCAAATGAAGCACCCAGCTAATCTCAGAAGTGTTTTCTTATGCAGGACGAGTTTCTTTCTGACATGTTTATTCTGTATTACCTCGACTGTATATAAAGTTCCTGTGAGCCGAACCGAAATGTAGAAAGCAACTTTTACAATGGATCATATGTGAAATTCAAGAGACTCAAAATATGACTGTTGATCCAGGTTAAATTGGTGTGTACTTTGTTACAATTACAAAAGAAATTTGACCAGACAAGGATAAAGGGGGCGGTTGTTTCTGCAACATAAAACCATAACGCTAACCGTCTACGGTTGTGAATAAAGCTGCCTGTAATGTCTGGCTGTCACACTGAATATGATCATGGACAAGTGGCTCAGTTCATATAGTTTAATTGCCTTGTGTGAGCAAACATTATGTTGTCATAGCTCTCTCTCTCTCTCTCTGCAGTGTGCACCAAGGGTCAGGCAGTGAGTGGTCAGTACAGAATGCTGGCTAAGAACGGAGGCTACGTCTGGGTTGAAACCCAAGGAACTGTTATTTATAACAGCCGCAACTCCCAGCCCCAGTGCATCGTGTGCATTAACTACGTCCTCAGGTAAGTAACGTAGTCCTCATTAGTGAAATTAAATAGGTTGGAATGTCTTTATAAAAACTAATATTAAGTATCATTGTTCTTAATCCTGCAGTGACATCGAGGAGAAGTCGTTGATTTTCTCCTTAGAGCAGACAGAGTCCCTGTTCAAGCCACATCACATGAGCAGCTTCTTTACAGGTTTGACTGGAGAGTCAGGAGACGCCCTTTTCACCAAACTCAAAGAGGAACCGGAAGACCTGGCCCAGCTGGCTCCAACACCTGGAGACACAATCATTTCCCTCGACTTCGGTCTGTATTGACTTTTAGCATCATCTTAAGATGTTTGTGATAAATTATTTTCTTATAAGTGAGATATACAGTATATATATATATATATAAACACTTGTGGTCTTATTCCTACAAGCTTCTGCACAGTATAGGTCCTGCACTCTTCTGGACTTCATGGAGCTTAGTTGTTTCACAGTCAAGAAACGCAGTCTCAGGGTGTTTGATATGAGCCTCTTTCCTTGGAGATACTTAGTGGACCAGAAACACATTTCTCCAGATAGACAATTTTTTCTTCCTTGTCAAAACTGTTGTAATATCTCCCAGCGTATTGTCCTAACCGGGACACCCGCGCCAAAGTCAGTGGCACTGACCACTGAGCTATATATATATATATATATATATATATATATATATATATATATATATACCACTGAGCTATATATATATATATATATATATATATACCAAAGTTATTGGTTATTGTCCTGTGTTTGTTAAATCTTCCCCCTCAAGTGTTTTTCCACTCATCTGATTTCTTCTGTTCTTTGGTGCAGGTCACCCTGAGTTCGATGAACCCCAGCAGCCAGCAGGATACACCCAGGTGTCTACTGAAGCTATGCTACCTCCAGGGCCTCCGTCCTGGGCCAGCAAGAGCCACAAACCTGTCCCTCCAGCATCAGGCCAAACCCCAGCTCCAGGGGACATCACTAACATGGCCAGTCCATTCACAGTGCAGCAGAATTTGCCACCGGGCAGCGCTACTCCGAGCCTCAGCAGCTGCTCCACGGTGAGGAAGACAAGGGAGGGTTTCAGAGGCTGAATGTTAAATTGAAAGGACTAATTAGTTAGTGAGCAAGCAACTGGTTGTTCTGTGTTCAGCGAGGCCTGTGGTGGTTAAAGGTCACCAACAGTGGGCAGTATGTGTGAGAAAAATGTGGGTGGGTATTTGGAAGGAACCAGCTCTTAGTGGTGAATAGTGCCTTTGTCAAAACTCATTTCTAACTCTTTGTCTCTGTATTTCAATCTTTTTTCACATACCCCCCCCCCTTTTCTTTTATCTCCCCCATCCATTATTCTCACCTCCTCCTTCCCTCTCCTCCCTGCAGCCTAGCAGCCCAGGTGATTACTACAGCTCAGTGGAGAGTGACCTGAAGGTGGAGCTCACTGAGAAGCTGTTTGCTCTGGACACAGAAGGCCACAACAGTCCTGCAAACACTGAGGTGTGTGCCTTGTTTCCGTTTAACTACTAACTGGTTGTCTGCTGCTACACTTGGCAGTCATTAGATATTTAAGATACATTTTAACATAAGTTATATTTTAGTTTTATTGGACAGCCACAACAATCACACTGCAACAATTAATAATGATTTTAATGTTTAGTGCCCAGTACACACAGTGCAGCTTATTTAAAGAATCTCATTGAAAGTGCCAGAAATTATAAAGGGTAAGACCCATCTTTACTGTGCAAGTAGAATTTAAGATGTAGCAGCCTCTTAGTAACCGATACTTTAACTGAGCAGTTAGCTAAACACACTATTTCCCACATTTCACTTTCCCAGAGGGACTTGAGTGACTTGGATCTGGAGACTTTGGCTCCCTACATCCCCATGGACGGAGAGGACTTCCAGCTGAATCCCATCATGCCAGAGTCAGAGCCTATGGAGGCGGGTTCAGCAGGATCCATCGGGAGTAGCAACAACAGTCTACCCAAATCACACCGGGCCACCCCGCAGAGCTTTAGCAACATTGCCAGCCTCTTCCAGCCGCTGTCGTCCTCCTCTCAGCCTCAACCTCACTATCAGCCCCAGCAAGCTACAACCTGGGCTTCAGGGGAGAAGAGAAGCTCCAGCCAGAGGAACATAGACTGCCGTGCAGAGTCTTACATGATGGGGCGCATGCAGAATCCCCCATACCAGGCTCCAGCCAGCACCCCTCTGTCCTCCATGGGTGGCAGACAAAATCTGCAGTGGCCTC
This sequence comes from Anabas testudineus, assembly GCF_900324465.2. Lineage (NCBI taxonomy): Eukaryota > Metazoa > Chordata > Actinopteri > Anabantiformes > Anabantidae > Anabas > Anabas testudineus. The sequence goes on from NC_046624.1 coordinate 19,902,955, forward strand.
CAGACCCTCTGTTAACCTATCAGCAACAACCAGGAGTCACCAAGGCCTATCTGATGGACACTTTGTCAGGAGATGAACGTCCATCCTGCCAACAGAACATGACACATCTCATGCAGAAACAGAGGTGATGTAAAGATCGAGTACATTTTAAACCAAGAAAGTAAAAAAGCAGTAACAATGCAGAGGTAGTTAATTTGCATGACCCTGTTTTAAATTAAATCTAAGTTACTAGAATTTTCATAGCCAGACACAGAAATGTCAAATAAAGGCTGGTCTTCACTTCATTTAAACGTGTGTCTGTGTGTTCATGTTTGGATGCAGATCCATTGACAACTTTGTACAAGCCTACAGAGACATGAGTCCAGCCAGAGTGGCCATGGCCAACAGTATCAAGCGCTCCTTCACCCAGATGTCGGTGGTGAGTTACCGTATACCTGCTTCTGGGAATCATTGCGACCTGAAGATTAGATTTGGTCAATGTCAGTCAACAGTTTGTTCTCAAATATCCAGACTGTGTAAAAACACAATGTGATGACAGTGGCAACTTTGTGTTATAATCATTTGGGCAACTGTCGTCATCAGAAACAGATGTTAGCTCAGAGGAAAGGAAATCCAATTTGTCTAAAATGCATTTCCTCAGTTCTTATCTCTTTACATGTTTTCAATTAAATTAAATTCAATTCAATTCAGATACAGAGAATATTTATACAAAAAATTATAGAGAAAACCCAACAATCCCATTCGAGCAAGCTTTAGGCAACAGTGGAGAGGAAAAACTCCCTTTAGAGGAAGAAACCTCCAGCAGAACCAGGCTCATAGTGGGCGGCCATCTGCCTCGACCGGTTGGGGTGAGTGGAAAGAGAAGAGAGAAAAGAACAGCAGGCAATAAAGACATCCTTGCATCCCTCCTCACGTTTTCAGTGGGACAGACTGAGAGGCAAAAGATGGAAGTAAAGAAAACACTGTCCTGAAAAGATGGGAACTGAGTTGTATATTCAAACTTGTTGAAACCTGACCAAGTCTTGTACTTCAACAAAGCTGCATGCTTTAAGTATTACTGTGACTGTGTTTCAGACTGAAAGTAAGCCGTCAGAAATCATGTGGAAGAAGATGAGGGGTGACAGCTGTGTCACCATAGATCGTTCCCTCAGCGCAGGATCACTGGCAGGTATGAGCTCCTGCTTTGTGTAGAACACATGACATTATCATCTCTTAATATTATGCACCCAACAACTTTTACCTCCCAATCTCGCAGACTCAGGGATGAGTAGGATGACACCAGGCAGCATGTCTTCATGTCTCAGCTCCCTGCAACAACACAGGAAGTCTCAGCATCCAGGGAATGGGATAGGTGTTGCAAATGAGAAAGGCTTTCCCCAGAAGAGCTGCAATTACACAGAGTATAACATGCTGCCCTCTAACAAGACTGAAGGTGAGCTGAACTGAATTAAACTGCTTAGAAACTCAAGTATTTACCCTGTAAGCATCAATAATAATAATAATAGCAGCACTGGAACAGTTTGTACAGTATAAAAAGTCATTTTAATTTGTCATCGACTGCATTTAAATGCACTCAAGTAGCCAGGTTACTAAGAGAAACCAGGTTTCTCAGGTAATTGGGGAACACATTTGTATGTACTCAAGAAACCTGGTTATTGTAAATCCACATATTACATGCAGCAGATGAGTAATCTGATTTCTCCTCTACCTGGGGCTGATTGTGGAAGCATGGTTCACAGATTTTGGCTTGGCGGTGACAGAAACAGCTTCCAAAATCAGCCCCAGCTAGAGGACAAATCCAACTACTCATCTGCTGCATGGATTTCCAGTAACCAGGATTGAGTGCATGTATACATGTTCCTCGGTTACCTGAAAAACGTGGTTTCTCTCAGTAACCTGAGCTGCTTTCACACGTGCACTGACACCCTGAACATGCACAGACACCCCGTTGAGCTGCAAGTGAGAAAGCAAACATCAGAGTTATTCAGCTTGGAGATTACCCAGACATAATCCTGTACATAATGTGCATATTTCAGGTGGGAAAACAACAATAATCCTGCATTCTGTGCAATGTACAAGTCCTGATCCTCTGGAGATAGTCTGCAGTGCGTGTGGAAATGGATCCAGGGGTGTCCAATCTTGGTCCTAAAGGGCCACTGTCCTGCTTGTTTTCCAACTATACCTGCTCCGACCAATGCTGATTACTGGGATCAGGTGTCTTTAGCCAATCAGAGGCTGTAAGTGCAGGGATGCTTGGAAACAAGCAGGGCAGTGGCCCACAAGGATTGGACACCCCTGACATAAACAGTCAGTGGCTGTGTTACTGCCTCTTTCCACTGAGTCACTGACACAGTTTTTCTTTCTGTCATTTTCTAGGTATAGCTAGTCGTTTGCTGGGCCCTTCGTTTGAGCCCTCCTGTCTGCCAGAGTTGACCCGTTATGATTGCGAGGTTAATGTCCCACTGCAGGGGAACCTGCACCTGCTTCAGGGCTGTGACCTGCTGAGAGCCCTGGACCAGGCCACCTAGAGCCGCAGATTCATACCCAGCCACAGACCCGGACTTAAATCTTTCTTTACCTTCACACCTCTGGGCCTTGTGAAAGTCCTATGGCTAAGCTACCTATAGGAAATGGTATTCATAACCACATCCTGCCTTATTTAGCTTGTTAGGCTCAGCCCCGCACTCTGTTCCCTGTCCTTTTTTGTAGTTCTGTACCTAGACCATCTTATCAAGCAGAGATATCAGGGTCAAGCCGCATCAATATTATCCCCAGCTCAACTTTATATGTAGGTTGACAAACGGTGCACAACAGCTTCAGTGCATTAAGACAACCACAATGACCCACAATTACACGATAACATGGTTCACTAGGTGAAAGAGATCACCAAGGGACAATTAACTGAGTGTCAAATGATGCAACACCGTGTCAGTTCAAAAGTCTGTCACTGGTCATCGGGTTTGGTCTATCACTAGTCGGTGTTCGGACTCACAGGCTTACGAGTCTTCGGTGTAAACAGGTATTAGAGGTGTGCGATTCACACACACTCTGCCTTAAAGGCCAGTGCTCTCCCCAGCCGTACACCCGCCTACCTAGCAGCTGTTTCCTGCCGTGACTAAGCAAAGTGGGAATCAGTGACCAAGCCACATAACAGACATAGGACTATATAGGACCTGTAACCTGTGTCTTATCCAGACCCCATCTCCTTTACAGAACTACATCCTGATATGAACTCTGTGCAGCTCATTTCCCAACTCTTCCTTCTCTTTGCCACCAAACTCATTTAGCTCAGAGAAGAAGATCTAATACTACCTAACCTTAGTAAACACTGTGTTCGTTTACGCTGACCAGCAATTAAACTCTACCCACGTACCTAGATCCAGTCAATGCATCAAGCAAGAATTGGGTATCATCAACAGGTTCTTATTGCGATTTTCCAATAAATAAGAACCAAGAATTCTGCTCATAATTTTTCCAAAGATGACTTTTAATCACTACGGTGCAATATTTGGACTTGAGCACTTTAAAATGAGGCTAAACGTAGTAGCCGCCCCAAATCTGTTAAATTAAGGGAGATCTTATTTTCCTTTAGCACAGTATATATGTTGCTTAAAAATTTGAACAACTGTTGAAGGGATGAAACTATGAATTGACATGAAACAATATTTAAAAAACAGGAAAACGTTCAGAAAGAAGATAAATACAAACGTCTGCATGAATAGTGATTGTCTAAATAGATCGTTCTAGAATAAGATAGTATTTAACTCAAGTAAAAACATTTAACTTCCACATGGCAATATAGAGAAGAGATTTAGTTTTTAAGCAGATGCCATGTTTTTAATTACTTTTTTCATATATAGGTTTTATTTCACTCTCAAAAGCTAAAAATTTGAATCACAATGATACCCATTTCTGCTTCAGCTGTTTCTACGTATACAGACCCACTTTTACAGTCACCCCGCCTCCTCTAGTCTGAATCCATCTCACCTGAGTCACTGTCACATCATCATCTGAATGACAAACGCGTTTGTTTATTCAGGAAGAGTCAGATTCTCACAACATAACCTGTTTGAGTTTGACCAGCATTAGATCTGTTTGGGTCAGTTTTAACATGTGCATTATATTGTTATTTTAATTAGTCTGTAATTCTGCTATTGAATTTAGACATTTTAGCTTTATCAAATCTTCCCATGTTATTTAATCCAAATCAACGGGACACTTTATCACATCAATACTGTTTTGTTTCTCCTTTCTTTTTTTATGTTCGTATTCTACCTACCAGATTCTTTTTTGTGTCTCTAACAGTAACTAATAAACATATACTGCATTACATGTACTCTACTGTAAAATGGATATTATGTTTTATTTTAGTTTTTTTTCCAGCTCTTCAACTGTCTTATCTAAATCTCTCTCACAATTTTACTGTCACAAGTAGCTTGTGTGACTATATTCTTTTTTTTGTTATTGTGCAATTATTTCATTAAGCTAAAGTTTATATATTCAGCAGCAAAGTTTGCCTTATTCACTAAACTCATAGCTTGTATAAAGGAATCTGACTTACACACACGGTAAGATGATTATATGTGGTAGGTTTACACACAAATGACATAATAGAGAACACCAGAAAAAAACAGTGTGCAGTGTGCACAGACTGAGGGGCACTTCTCCTGCATGCAGGTTTAATTTCTACGTTTTCTTACTGGCCTAAAGCCTGTTCAGTGTTTTAAGCTCCTTAACTGCAGTTAAAGTATTTCCGCTTGTTCTTTTAGCATTTGTCAAACGCAGATTCTACTGTATGGTTTTGTTTATGATTTCGTTTTTGTCATTTTTGCTTTAATTTGATAGCTGACAGTCGAGAGTTAGATAAGAAACAAGGGCAGAGAGAGTATGACACGCATCAAGGGGCCCCGGCTGAGAATCAAACCATTAATGTTGCAGACGGTTTGACCATTTGGACACTGGACGACTCTTTATGTATTTTTTCCAGGCAGCTATTGGTTTCTATTCTTTGTACAGTATAACAATATTTAGCTGACTCTTAAAATTTGCTTTAGTGTAATATTATCTTAGGCAACGCTATTTGGCTGCAACCTGATCTGACACTCGATCTTTGGACTACATAACGTGATTAATTCAATTTTAACTTATTATAAGTAAATGTAATGCAACTAAACTTAAGCAGTTTAAAATGTAAGGAACCTGTTTTATCTGAACACAAGTCCAAAATCCAAAGATTCAGTTTACTGTTGTATATGCTTGAAAGAAAGTGTACAACCAATAATAATAGCAGATGATACATATACAGGACTTACATACTTGGAGTGTACTGTAACTTAGTGTTTTACCCCCACATAGCACAAACATGAATAGAAACTAATGTCTGCCTGGAATGGTAGAAATGATTTTTAAACCATAACATATGATTAGCTGAAATGCAGGGATGTCAAAAGGGCACTTGAAGCATTCAGAAGGGCAACAGGGTGCTAGTTGAGAGGTATTTGCTGTAGGTTCACCTGAGCCAAAGAAGAGGTTACTTGAGCAGCCTTAGTATCCACAATTGCCCCTTTGGTGTTTTATTAAGGCAAAAGATGTGTGCACGCCTCTGCACAAACCAGACAGTGCCAGTTCCGACAACTGCATAATCACTTATGCGTTCTGTATGTATATAGCGGAAGCAGCAGCAAGTACAGCAGCCTGTGACGTGACTTGAAAAGTGGTGCGTATGTATTATTCTTCACGATTAGGACAAGGCCAGTTTTTCTTATAATTCACAACACAGAGTGCCTGCCAATGACAGAAAGCTTTGAAACAGACATATTAGCTATCCTTAAATGATGGACTAAGAGTAGGGTCAGATTTTATTTTCAAACTATAAATGTCACTGAAATCATGTCAGTAAGGTCACGGACAGCACGCCATTTTTCTCTGTTCTCTCCTTTCCTGTACTCGCAAAGTATTTTTCTTAAACTCACTCTATTTTTTGAGTCAATTGTCTTGTGTGGTGACCACTTTTGAGTATGAATTATAGAGCTTTGTACACATATACGTTACATATTTAAAAAGCAAAACTAATGTTGAAGATAGTGTTTATGTGTCCTGGTACTTTGTCCTTATCTACCCCTGTAGATGCAGATGGATCAGATCCCTCTCAGTGCTGTTTCCTCTCGTGCTGTTTCCGTGTTGTGGCATTTTTGTTCTATTTTCTTCCAGAGTTTTATTCTAAAATATCTATTGAATCTGTTGGCTGGCCAGTACTGTTTTTGTTCTTGCTTTAAGAAGATAAAAAAAAAAAACAATATAAGGAAAAAAGTTCAGATTAATAAGATAAATATCAGTTTTCTAAGTTTCACTTTCACTTTTCAGATATGTAGCATTTTGAATATTGTAAAGAAGGTGAAGTTGCCACATAATCACATAGTTTTCCAGTTGCATATATAAAGTGGTGCTTCATAGACCTTATATGTGTCATTTTTAGAACTTTTATTACATCTCTTGGATCCACTAACACTGTATTTTGATGTTCTCTGCTTTACATTGTGCTGAAATGAAAAGTTCATTTTAATCTATATACTGTAATGTGCCTTATCATGACTCTCTCAACACATTAAGTTCACCCTTCAAGTAAACACAGTTTGTTCCCTGCAACCTGTAAATGATGTTGTTCAACTCTGGGGTTATTAGGGAATACAATCCTAACATGACATTGCATCTTATTTTCAAATGAGACATGTCAATGTCCCTTTTTTTGTTTCTTTAACAAAATACCATAAAATGTCTCTTTGGTTTGAAGCTTTAATTTGAAATTGCACATCGGGCTTTAACTCTGTCTCCTAGACAAAAAGCAAAGAAGACAAAGATAATAATGTTAAAATTTATCATCACTGCCCAATGAAAGTTCTCATGTTTCTAACAGTTGGAAAATATTAAATACAACATCACAGTTGGGATGATTTTCCTAATAACCCCTGATGTTCTGTAGTTAACACCTCTCCCATAGCCTTTTCTGACACTAAAATTTTATGTTGACAGAATAACAGCCTAGTAATGGAACATATGTTAGAACCCTCATAGATTCAGGTAGAACCCTAATGGAACTCTTTGTATATCTCCTGGTGATTAAAGTTAGATTTTGTTTGAGGTATTTATGGAAATGGATTCCCCAGCTCATCCGGCGACCCGACAGTCTGCTTGTTGATGAAGCTACTTGTGGGTTTGTAGAATTAGTGGAAAAAAGGCTCAATGTACAGTTCTCCTGGAGGAGGGGGTAGGGGTCACAGGTCAGAGGGAACAATAGTGTCCATTATTCTGTCCCTGTGCAAACCAAATTTGGCTGACCTGAGTGCAGTTCTAAATATTAAAGCTGTTCAGTTTGTGTAGTAAAGGGAGTTTAAATCCCACACATAACATAATCATATATATTTTTTTAATATATATCATATTATTTATTGAGACATAGATTGTATTAGAGCACAATTCAGATCTTTGTAAAAATTTTAACCAAATCTGCAGTTTAAGGATATTTCTGTATCTAAACTGCCATTTTTGGAAGTGACAGACGTGAAAGTGAAAGATGTGCAATTAGTAACTAAAATGTAAACAAGTCAAAATCTATCCAGATTAAATCCAGATTTTTTTACTTAACTATAAAAAACAAAACTAAGTCACATCGGTTTAGTAATGGTGGATGTTGACATTATCTTGAGAAGGGATGTGAGCAGAGAAACATATGTAAAAAACAGTGATGTCAAGTTAAGAGATGCATCCTGCTCAGTCTGCCAACTGACGCATATCTCTCCACTCCTCCACATCGCTCCTCTGTTTCTCGTCTCACTCCCCTTATCTTGTTATGTTAACACTTACTTTAGACATGAGGGCATTTTTAATCATTATTTAAACTGGAAGTTGTTTTTCATTTCACAGTACACATCCTGCAAACGTAACTGTTGCTAATGGGATCACATGCAGTGTTTCAAGGGTTAGGGTTAGACCTAACAGTTTTGGAGAGCACACAGGTTTTGGACTGCGTTAAATGAACTGAGAACAGCACCTGATGGACGTTTTAGCGATGAGATTTGACCTAAATTGTTTAATGTATGTGGAGAGAGTTGGCCAGAGGGAAGTCGATTTTAAAAGTAAAATATGGACAGAGAAGCCGCCCAGGCCCAGTTTTAAGTTTGCTTCTGCTCCACTAGACAATATGAAAATGGTATATAATAATTAATAATAATTAAATCAAGATAAACTAATGATCTTGTTAGTATAAAAGAGCTACAGTACATCAGACTCTTAAAGGCTCTTATGGAGTTTTGTTTCTGGCAAAAAAACATTTATATTATATTTGCTAAAATAAAGAAATCTGGACATTCGACTGCCTGTGTATTAATTTATTTAAAATTAAGTACTGAAAACACCAAGAACTGGTGTCAGCTATTCAGGAAGACAACATATAGAAAACTAATTAAAATAAATAGATAAATAAATAATTGAAGCCAACCTAAAACCGGCCGAGGCTTTGGCTCTATTTTAATGTTAGAGGGTTTTATCACCAGTCTGTGCTCAACAAACTGTGCTGCTTGAAGGGTTTCCTCTGAAACTAAAGTGACACGTTTCAGGAGTTTCACTCATGTATTGCACATTTTCTTTAAAGACAATATCTGTATTTTGTCTTGTATAACAACAGGGTTTTTTTTCCTTATGGGATCCATGTTCAGCTACTTGTATTCTGTTTTTGTCAGTGTCATACAGTACAGTTATATTAGCTGATTCTGCATTTTTTATTATGCTAAAAATTCATATTGATCTTATTATTATCATATATTGTTCTCATCATTATTACAGCTATATGGGGAAATTAACCCGATACGAAGTTTGTGTTTCTCCACTGATTATTATTAAAGCATACTGATCTGACCCTCCCTCGTCTGGCTGTGTGGTTTGTTATAGTTTTACTACTAGATTTTATTTCACGTTTCAAGTCTGATTTGCATATTCTTAGAATCAATCCACTCTGCTCAGTTTTCCCTCTCCCTGCTCTCCTCTGCTACGCTCTGCACAGCTCTTCAGGGATACAATAAATGTGCTAATCTAATCTAACTGGTTTGAAAGGAGAGACTCAGTCTCCACAGTAAGAAAATGTCGTGTGCACAGTGTAAAACATACTAAAACATACTGCTAGAGGCACAACCCTTTTTTATCTACACACTTTGAAATGGGTTTATATTTTAAACACAAGATCTCAATCTAGAACTAGCACAGCCTGTTAGATAAATGTTAGGAGTGATCTCAAAATGCACTATACACTAAAAAAAAAAAGAAAAAAGCACCTCATTTATCCACTTTAAAATATGACTCTGACAGACAAGAGTGTGTGTGTGTTTTACCGTTTGAGTTGTTCTTCAGAAAGAACATTTACTCTATTCAGTTCAAGTTCATTTCGCAGTTGCAAACATGTTCACTGAAGAACAGTGTGTAACTAGCTGCTCTGTGGTTTTCATTCCTTCCTCTTACACACTCAATTACACTTGTTTTCTCTAGATCTTTCTGTGTGCGTCTGTCCTCGTGAGGAACAATCTAAGCTTTAGAAATGGGAGGACATTTTTGGAAAGTGAGGACATTTTTGAGGTTTGACTAAGGGCCAAGACTTGCAGGTGTTGAGTTGAATGTGTAAAAGTTATGTCACAGTTTTAGTTACCAAGAATTAAACAAAAGTTATTATTATTATTATTATTATTATTATTATTATTATTATTACACAAGTACTGTAAAAGACTGGAACTGGGGTATTCCTATTTTGTAAGACTACAGATTAAATAGAAAAACATATTTGTCACTCCACCACAATAATTAAATGTGATGTTGTTCAGTTGAAAGTGGCTAAATTCAGAAGAATGCCTGATGCATTAGTATTAATAATATTAATAATAGAGGAGAAATGTAGAGAATACTGATTTTTTTTTGTACTTGCTTGAGGTCGTTTGCAGTTTAGTAATTTAATAAGTACAGTAGAAACTAAGAAAAGGTCATAAACCAAGGCACAAAAAAACAAAAAAAACAAACTTATATGCAGCTACTCTTGGAAAATTTGGGAAAATCTCTCATTCACTTTAGTGTCAATAACATTTTAGGTGACCTATAATTTCTGATCCATTGGTAAACTTTAAAAATAATTCATTTTTAAATAAACACAAAGAAATGAAACTAATAGATTTTTTATGCAATAAATTACTTTAAGATTTTTCTCTATTACTGCAAAAAAAACAACAACAAAAGATCAGATTTTCACACAAGTTCTAAAACTAGATCATAAATTAAACAAACAGTTTAAACTGGTTTGTTCATCTACTGAGGAAAATGATCCAATGTCTGTGTGGAAAAAGTATGTGAACTCAGGTGTTTCCATCAACGGAAGGTTTTGAAATGGCTGAAAGTCCTGACCTTTATCCTATAGAGATGTTGTGAAAAGACCTTAAGCAGGCAGTTCATGCAAGACAACCAACCAACATTCCTGACTTGAAGCTGTTCTGTAAAGAGGAATGGGTTAATCCCTCCAAGCTGATGTGCAGGGCTGATAAACAGTTACCGGAAACATTAAGTAGAATTTACCGCTGCAAAAGGGGGTCACGCACTTGCTGAAGGCACAGATTCACATAGTTCTACCACACAAATATTTAAGATTGGTAATTTTCCACAGCGTATACTAAACATTTTTTGTCTCTTTCTTTAAATTGAGTTTTCTTTATCTACTGTAGTTTATGCATGATCAAACATCCACTTCCCAACCACACCACGAGTAACATTACTGCACTAAAACTGAGCTCCTGTTCTTTGTCTCGGCCACAAATTTGAGTGCTCGTTTTCCATCATTTACATCTCCACTTCAGGACCTTTGTACCTATTGCCTGTATAAATACCAACAACAAATAAAACACTTATTTAAAGAATGTCTCTCCTTCTTCCCTGCTGCTGGATGTGTTATACTTGTTCTATACTTTGCAGTTTTTCATTTGACAAGCTGCTATTTTCGATTAACACGATCGTGACACAATCTCACCTTCACCTGCTTAGGAGTCTAAAGACGTCACACTGTTATTTGGTGTTTTACACTTGTTTTAATCTAGTTTATTTTGCCAGCCAGCATTTATAAATGGTATTGCACGCATTATTTCTTTTGCCCCCTCTAAGTTGCGTGCTCATGGTCTCACACACACACAAAAGCTCCGCTGATGAAAACATCCTAGGGGAAACATTGTTGTTTACAAGAGCACAATGTTCTTCATAGATCTAGCTTCTTAATTTTCATCTCAGAGTCCACCAGATTGATGCATTTAACTTTAACATGTACAAATCTTTCTTCCGGGGTTCATGCCCCAGAGCCCTTCAGGGGGCCCAAGATCCACCCACTACAGTCTCACAACATACTGTGGGAAACTGTGACCGATTCACAGGTTTTCAGATGCTGTTCTGCTACATCACATGCTTGAATAAGGTACTGTATACTACATAGATATTTAACAGAACTCAAATGGATCTGCTGTGACCTGGACCTTATCAACCCTCAGTATCACGCTGAATTGTGACACTGCTGTGAGTAATAGGAAAAAAACACATCAAGAAGACAGTTTTCCCTCATGCCACAAATGTCAGTAATTAAAAAGCTTTTTGATGAGATCCTTGCCTGCTTCCCTGTTGTATGGAAAACATGTTTCAAAGCCATAACTCCCCTTTGTTATTGTGCTTGATGTTTTTGTTTTGGATTGTGACGCACATCCTCTACTTGACATGGACGGACGGACGGACAGAGACAGATTGGCGCAAATAGGTCAAAACTGGCACAGAAATACAGAAATAGACTCTATGGGTCCTACCTTCAAAGTCTCACTCAGGTACTGGTGGTTTGGGCACTTATCAGGAAACATGTTAGAGGAGGATAACCTGCAGAGCAAACAGAACACAAAGCTTTAATAGATGAGGCTGGTTTGCAATCTGTAATTTAACGAAAGAGCCCTCTGCTAATAATCAACATAAAAATAATATCAGACTTACAAAAACTTCTGTTCGACTTCTGTCATCAGTTGCACTGAAGAAACTCCAGCTAATGGCCAAAGTGCTCGTTGGAGCTGAGAATGAATGATGAGACATGGCCCCCACTATAAACTGTATTAACACTGTCAACATGTGGGGTTCTGGGGAAGACTACTGAGAAGACCTGAGAATAATGTGCACTGCATATATTGATTGAATAACTGGTGATCATAGAGCTCTTTCACACTTTTGCCTTCATACAGACGAAACCTTAAAAAGATTAAAAAACAAGTGTCATTCAAAATGAGTCCATGCTGATGACAGATCACTTTAATGAGCTGTTCATCAACCAAACAAGCCCAACCAGTGCTTTACTATATTTAGACTTAATTATTGTATTCAAACTAACAAGTGAGGTATAAGGAGGTGTTGCCTCAGGACTCCTACTGGAGGTAGACCACAGCCGGGATTCAAACTCCTGAATATCATTAATGCTATTAACCACTGAAATAATGCATTAATATAATGTACACATAGTGTTCACCTAATATTGTGCATTAGATGTGGCTGAATCCAAAATTAGAATTTAAAGAATAATAATAGACGAAGCCACTTCATCACTTCTAATTAAACCGGATCCCAACACGATAGGTAAATGGACACTTGGGAAAAATCCGGCAGAGGGTGTGTAAACATTTGTGCCAACAGATCTTGATGAGTCCCGCTGTCTGTTGATGTGCCAAAATACAAAAATACATTCATCTTTTTGGAGTTTTTTTCGAGCTCATCCTCCTTCCTCTGCAGGATGACAGGAACTCAAACTTTATGGGCACGAAACAAACATGCATGCAGGATGATCAGAGAGAAATGCAGGTAAACATCACATTCACACGCACCCAGAGACAAACACACATCTTCATTCAGAGGGCCTTTGTTCCAGCTGATTCAGAGCCTTTTGTTTCCTTTAGGTGGGGAATCAGGAAAACATGGAAGGGGTAAATATGGGAGAAACCGGCGTCTCAAGCCGACCTGCTTCCTCTTGTTTTAGGTTTCCAAGGCGAGTGTGTATCTTGTGTCTGCTGCAGAACAATTCACGCTGCACCAAAACCTTCTGAAATCTCACAGACTTCCAGCCTCAGCAGCAACAAATACTCGACAAGGTAGGGGTCATATGGAGGACCAGAGAGTTGTGGACAAATAATCCACTTTTAAATGTTAACTGGTATTACACTTCTAAACTACATCATACTCTTCATCCTCCTCATCAAGCTCCTGGCAGCTAAGGATAAAAACACATAATTACTAATTAAGTTACCTGCTTACTGTACATCTAATCTGTTAGTTAGTTCATAAGCGGGTTCACTTGCCACAGCCACTTCCAACATTCTTAGAATCAGAATAAGTATTTCACTCCTTCACCCATTTACAGTCCCATGCACCAACAGAGCAGCACAGCACAGCACCTCTCCTGACAGGTTGCTGGAGCGTTGGACCGGCCAGCAAAAACTAGTCGTGCACCCCACAGATTGTTTTTAAAAATGACAGTACTGTGAAAAAATGTTTTTCATATTTTATACTAAATCATTTCAGGTCTTCAAAATCTAACAAAAACCAAGTCAACCTGAAAAAACATAAAATACCAGGTTTAAATGATAACTGTAATTTTTAAAATGTGATGATGGTGAACCAATGTGAAGTAAACGGCATTGATCAGTCTGTGAAGGGTTACAGAGCCGATTCTAAGGGTCTAGGACTCTCAGAACTGAGTGACACTGTCTACAAATGGAGAAGACCTAGAACAATAGAGACGCATCTTCCAAAAATAGTCCAAGAGCACAGCGATGACTCATCCAGGAAACCAAGGAAAACATCAAAGGATCTGCAGGAATCTGCTCACCTCAGTCAAGGTCAGAGGTCGGGGTGGACCACTTCTAATCCAGTAGAACACCAAGGTTCACCTGAATTAGGACAAAATACACCTGGATGACCGTCAGACCTTTTTGGGGGATGTTCTATGGACTGAAGTGTGAAAAGCTGTTTGAAGATGAGGTTCCTACGTTGAAGAGCAGGTGTAACTAGGTTGTACTTTCTCTTCGCAGCAGCTGATAGTCAAAGTCTGGACCTCATCTTGCTATTAAGTTCTGGCCTTAGGTTGCTGTCATTTAGTTTTGACACACACCATCTTGTTTGAACACGACCATGATGTGGTTAAAGATGAGCAGATAAAACATGGTTTAAGAATGAATAAAGTTGGAGTAAGATTATAGTCAGGGTCCAAAAATGTTTTTAAATGACATAATGTATAAACAGAACCTCTCTCCTCCTTATAGAAAATAATATTCCATCTTTTTTCACATCTCGTACTAAAATGTTTCAAATCTTTAAACTAAATCTAACAAAGACCAAACACAAAATACCAGAACTAAATGATCTATTTTTAAAAAAATCCAAAACTTTCAATAACTTCCAGGAAACATTTTGTCGTACTAATGAGAAATACCATTCAACATGTCACGCTGTGAGCTGACCCAGTCATTTCTCTGTCCAACGTTCAGACTGACCATCCACTCATTCAACATGTCTGTCTGTCCTCTGGGACCTCAGCCTGTCTCTGGACAATTGTCCAATAAGCCCGTTCCAGGGACAGGCTGTTTATATTCTGGTCCAATCCCAGGACAGCGAGTTGCTCCGACTGGGACTGACCCCCCAGTGAAGCCTGAATGTCCCTGTAAACAAACATCCAGTTTCCCATGTTAGAATCAGATTTCTTAGTACACAGCATACTGTTGTTCTAAATCAGTGACAGGAAAGTAACTGGTACAAGACCACAGACGACTCAAACAGGCTAAAAACAAACAGCACCACTATCATCCAACACTTGGATCAGAGTACGAATCCTAATGTCGATGTCCCTCATGGTTCAGGCAACATTTAGAGAGAATTTCCACTGGCACACAACAAGCAATGGTTCCACAAGGAAAAAGTTCTGCTAGAACAGAGCTGCATGTGTGGAGAGGGATCCAGACTAGAGTGGACGTGGAGACAAACATGGTTCAAAGTGAAACGTTACTCCTTCATGGTGGGAAACACTGAGTCTGACATGGTTCATTTTAAGTATGTCAACACGAATAGAACAAATATTAATACATATTTCAGTGTAATCCTCTTTATTAGGCTGTGGATCGACACGTCACTACAGCGGCTTCAGAACAAATTCAGACAGATTCACTTTCATTTTAAATTGATGAAGCTGCACATCAGTCTACACTCGATGACTCGATGACCCACACCCCACCTCCACAAGTGAAAAGCTTAAGTCCAGTTGTTGATTCTTTTGTGACTGATATTTCTGTTTTTGATTTTATAATTCTAAAAACCTTTGGATGTGGATTACTGAGTGCAGACTGAGCATAATCAGGAACTGCAAGTGTAACCTCGAGCTGCAGAGCTAATGTGCGTGCCTACTAAATCTCAACAATGGACCATGCGAGCAGCCATTAGGCCGATCTGTTGATCCAACTTTCTGTCAGGAGGGGGGCTGGGAACACAGACGAGTGTTCAGTGACTGAACACCCACAAGTTCACTTTTGTGCAGATGACAAAGTGATTTGCACCTCCACATCTGACAAAACATGTGACCGGTTTGGTTGTTTGTCTAAGTGGGAAACGACTATTCATGAGAGCAACTCTAGAATTGAATCAGTCAACTAAATTTGCCACGTGGGTGACGCTGGAACCAAAATGCTTTGGCTTTGCGCTCATACAAAAATACAATGGAGATCTTACATCATATAAGTAATGACAAACTGATTGTCCTGTGGCTGTTCTCTGGTTTTGTTTTCTATGAGAATTCATTCACAAATACAATACTTGGCCAAATCAAGCTTCTCCGTCCAGAATTGTTTTTCAACAATTGTTCTCATCTGGGAAGCACAAAGACAAATAGCTTACGCAATGATGACTCAATCATCGTCACTCTTTGACCCCTTCAGAGCCCAGTTTGGCTCGATCAGGAATTGAGCCAAAAATAAGCCTTTTGATAGGCTGAGGCGGTGAGGTCAGCAATTATTCACGCTCAATAAATAAAAACAAAAACTCTACATATAGAGCGGACAGCACGTCCCTCACACTCTGCAAACATACACATTCTACCCAAATAGAAAATACTGGAGTTATTCTGTTATTTGTTTTTGTTCCTGTTCATCAGTTGTGATCATGTTAATCTAACTTTTCAAAATAAAGTAAATTTCCAAAAATTCATTTCAAGTTAGTCACACCACAGGCAGCGATTCACATGTTTTACTTTGCTCTGAACAGACTAATGTTGTTTCTTTTAATCGTGTATTTTATTCTTTGATTAATTAATATTGTTCATTATTTTTTGAAATACTTTAAGTTCACTAAGAGACAGAAGAGATCCAACCTGACTGTGAGTAACAAGGCTACAATCTCTTTGCTGTTCAAATGGGAAATATCAGACGTGTAAAGAACACGATCTCTAAGAGGTCCCAGACCATCCCTTAGATCACCACTTCAGAGCTGGTACAGTGTCCCCCGTGCTAGGAAAACATCCACTGTTCATCCTGTTCGCCATACAATGTGCCAACATTAGAACACCACTGTTCTCAGCACACGAACACGGCTCCTTATGTCTTTGACTGGTCTTACGGTGGAATGCAATTTCTCCTTTTCCCTTCAATATTTCCTGTTTTATTGTGTTGCATCAGGCTCATCGCTGGGAAGCTAAATCATGTCAGACTCTCCTGACAGACGGGCTGCATTTTCTTATCTCTCAGGGACCTCCTGACCTTGTGGCCGTCTGCCTTCTCTAACCTCTCGGTGACCTTGAGAACACTTCCTGTGTGGAAGGGAAACGCACAGACAGACTGCAGAAGCGGCATTTCACCCTTCAGTGTGTGTGTGTGTGTGTGCGTGTTTAAGTGAAAGCCACCGAGAAGGCTGTATAGCTTCCGGAGGGTAAACATGAGCTTTCTCATGAGAATGTTTCTTTTTTAACTGCACAGACCTCTGCTGTGCATGCATGTGCACGTGTATATACAGTATATATAGATATATATATACTGTATGTGTGTGTGTGTTGCGGGTATACATTCATTATTGTGAGTTATACAACAAAGAGATGCTTATCTAGACGCCTGCCTGGCTTGTCTAATTTCATGTATATGGGCTTTCAGTCCAACTGAGTGAGGCCAACTGAGAAAACAACATCATTAGATAAATTCACAGCTAATAATTCAGTGACACCGGGACTGGGTTGAACAAGAATTTAATGGATCCATTAACAATGTACCCTGTTATGATCTCAGGTAAGTTTCCTAATACACTGGGTCGCCCTTTTCACATTTATTTATATTCATGCTGTTTATTTTCTTAATTAAATTAATAATTGTGTGATCTGCAAATCATGAAAACTGAGAAAAATGCACATGACTATTTACTAGTTAAGGTGGTATTAATCAATACCCAAACGAACCTCCTTGTTAACATTATTCTTAGCATAAACCTAATTTCATATTCTGGGTGTATGTCATCAAAGTCGCTGCTGCAGATTACACCAAAGCTCAATTTAGCAACACTGACGCCACCAATGCTGAACTGGGTAGGACTGGTTTCTGGGCAGGTGCACTTTACTAGATACAGTAAGGAGGAGTATTCCTGTCAGTACAAACCACAGATATATATACTCCTTCTGGATCTTATAAACCTGATCATCTCCTTTACTACTGCAGGGTCAATGTAATTCTTGTAAACAGCATCAGTTGAGTGTAATGTAGCTCCTCTCCTGAAGAGAATGAACTTCTATTCGAGCTCAGATGTTGAATGTGGTTTTCAGGTTAAACAGTTTTGTGGCTTCGTTGACTTTGGGTAAACATTAGCTCACAGTGGTTTAGGTTCAGGTGAGCTGCAGGAAGGACTGACTGGGACTTCACGTGTTGTTGAAGTCATTTCTCTGCTAGTAAAGCACATCGTCATTTTTATTCATTCTTATTTTATCTTCATTTAGATTTAAACCTGTCTGCTGCTTCAGCTTTTGTAATGAGGCTACAACGCCATCTAGAGGATCAGGCGTTTACTGCAGCAGTGCTCAGCAGAACCAGTTTCTCTCTAGTGAACTCAGGTCTGACTCACCTGGAGATGCAGGTCCGGACTCTGGTCTGTGCCGGACTCTGGTCCAGCTGGTCTCCAGGGGGTTAAATGGACCACAGAGCTGCAAAATCAAGAGTCCACACAGTCCTCTCTCAGCGGCTCCACTCTCACACACTCCGCAGGTGATCTGTCTCAGGTGTGTCGCGTCAGTGACGTCAGCGCGTTACCAAGGTAAAACACCACGAGCTGTCAACACAGTCTTCTCCCGACCAAAGAGACGAAACTGGGAATTATACTTTATATCGAGGCCGGAACACGTGAGACAGGTGAGGCTCCGAGCGAGGCTGCAGGTGAGGCTGCAGGTGACCCAGTGGCCTAATGGAGAAGGCATCAGCCTCCGGAGCTGGGGATTGTGTCGAGTCCCACCTGGGTTGAACAGTCTATAATGGTTATTATATGTGTGAATCTGGGTTTTACACCTCTAAACATCTGTCCAGGTGTTAATGTCACTTACCTGCTGGTAGATTGGACATCATGAGTTAATGAAGCTCAGCGTCGGCACCATGTGGTTCACTGCTGCTTCTCTTGTAAAAGTGAAGCTTTAAGTCTGTTCTAACTTATGTTGTACACAGGTGGAGTCAGTCACACATCACCTCTCCCTCCTGTTTTGGTGCTGCTCCACCAGGTGTAGCTGTGTTCACCTCACAGCCATGTTAAGTCGTTTTACTGCATTTTAACCACACATCACAACACTGGACTTTACTGATGATGCTTGTGGAAGATTTAAATCCTTTACGATCCTTTGACATGCTGTTTCCATTAATTATTACTTCCTTTGCTTTATAAAATATAGTATTATCTTAGTTTCAAATTGATTTGTACCAACATGAACTGTTAAATGTCTAATAGACTATTAATATTCTATTAAACGTCCAATAGATGTCAAAGCTAAAACGTAGCTGCTTTTCTTTTTGAGCCAGTTCCAAAGTTTCCACATAGCAGCAGAGTTGATGGGAAACTGATGATATACTGCCCCTGTCCAACATCGAGTGCGTCCACTGTGGGAGTTTTTTCAACCTTGTAATATTTGGCAACTTTACAACGTCCAAAGGTAATGTAGAGTTTATTGATCAGTGAATCGAAGTGAGTCCAGTTCACCATCAGGGTCGTCAGCAGTTTTCAACACAGGTGAGTAATTCAAACTGCTGAATCATCACTTTTTCTTGTCTATCAACTAAAGCAAATCTATTTCTGCTCTTTTAGAAGCTACAAACAGAGTGAAGATGAAGTTTGAGAATATCCTGGAGGGTTTTGGACTGTTTCAAATCCTCATCATTGTTCTTCCTCGTCACTTTTTACTGAACAAATTGCTGTCATATCAGCGCCCTGGATGAAGAAGGACTCTTCAGAAATTTCAGTCAGGAGCAGAAACTGACCGTAGGAGGAGACGGGGACCCACGGTCCTGTGACATGTTTGCAGAGCCTCAGTTTCAGCTGTTACCCAACAGCTTCAACAGCACTGACCTGCCCAGCGTTTTCAGATAAAGCACTTTAACAATCATCTCAATTATAAAACTAAAATAAGTGTTTTAAAATTTAAAACCTTGTGTTTTTTAAATGTTACATTTGACCTCATGCTGTGGTAAATTTGATCCCAACCCCTTAGTGAAATATAACTGATTTCTAAAAAATAAAATAGAACAAACATATGCAAACAACTGATTTCTGACTGATCCTGATTTTCCATCAGCTGCAACCTGAAACTAAAGAAGAGTAAAAGGTTATATTTGACCTCACTCTGCACTGTTCCTGGTCCTCAGATTAAAACCTTTTTATTATTAATGTTAAATGATCTATATGTTTTATTTATATTGTACATTTCATAGAGGATTTGGTGCAATTACACTTTTCAACCAACACAACAAGGACATTAACAGACATCTGCAAAACAGTCAATGAGTTTGTGTTTTTACATGTACATTACATGTTTTTAGTCATTTTTAGTAAACATTTTTTCTTGCTTTGTTCTTTTTATAGAATTCTGTGTTTAGTGCCTTACAGCCACCAAACATATAAGGAAGTAGGTACCTAACTACCTAAATAGATCATCTAATGAACTAATGATAAGTATGTATGTAAGACTTGAAGTAATTCAAGTACTTCGTATAGATTTAAACTATTATACTTGAACTGTCAGGTGTCAAATAGAGTGAAAGTGTACAAATCAACTGTACAGTAAATGCATCCATATTTGCAATTAGTAATTTAATAAATGCTTTGCAGGAAAGGAGAATATCACAAATCACACAATGTCTTATTCAATCCCTGTTTGGTTTTCAGGTATGTAGAAAAAAACTCGTACCTCACAGCCATGGTGTTTGGCTTCTCCAGTGCATTTGCAGACTCCTACATCCTGTTTGCAGTGCTGAGGTTTTTCACTGGTTTCAAGTTGATAGGAATCAGCATCACCTCAATAGTCCTCAATAAGTGGGTCAAACCTCACTTGTAAGTCACTTTGTATAAATGTTTCTGCCAAATGACAAAATGGAATATTATTTCTTTTTCATGAAGACTGGTGAATATGCAAAAATTCATCAGAATAAAAGTATAGATCCAATATATTTAACCCCTTATAATTATTCTGATCACCTATGATTTCAACCACAGTCCCAGTGAAATCCAAGAAACAAGTCTACAGTGCCAGCACACTAACTCCAAGCCACAATTACTACTGCCTGAAAGATGGCCAGAGAGCATTTATCATGGTTGTCAGGGGCCCAGCTGTCTTCCCTTCTGCACATAGACCTCACGTTACCCCTAAAGAACACCTACCTCTACTCGTTCAGCTACGGTCTTCTCCTGGCTAAAGTCCGACTTCTGCTGCTTCAAGGTTTGTGCTGGCATCAGAGGTGCACCAGTGCAGGAGCTAACAAGTCCCTGGAAACTGGAGATATGTTGATTCAACTAACAATCTGGCAGATAATGTCTCAAGAAAAGCAGGAACCTGGCTAAGCTCACATTCCCAAACCACTGGATCCAATGACTTTCATTTCTGTGGAAGCTGCCAGAGCATCGGACAGCTCTGCCTATGTTTCATCAGTGGAGCTGACAGAGGTTGTGTTTTGTTGGATAACTCAATCCACTCTATCCTTGTCAACACCTGACCTCACACAGTTTACAGAATGACTCGAGCTGCTGAGAACCAGGTACTTAAACTGCCCTAACTTGTGTCAAACCATATCCTGTGAAGGTTGGTCACTGCCATGAAAAACAGAAGAGCTAATATCCAAGTGCATGAATCTGGGCACTTTCTTACCCTACCTCAGACATTTCATCACCTGTTTAAACACTCAATCCGAGAGTGAGCGAGGAAAATATTTCTGAGGTGCAGAATGAGAACTGAAAGCAGCCGTGAACCACCTTTGACATAAAGACCTACATCCACTGTCAGACACCCACTGTAGAGAACAATTCGTCTTTACTGTCCTCACCTTACAGGCATGGAGTGGGTCGACACAAGCCACCGGCCGTCTATTGGTGTGATTGGTGGCCTCTCCTGCTCTGCAGGCAACATGCTGCTGCTGGCTGGAGTTGCTGACGAGCACTGATCATGACGGTTAGTGCCCCATTAGGAATTGAAGTCCTGACCTGGTGGTAAGTGAAACACATTTTATTCCCATTGACTGCGATAACAAACTGTTTCTTTTGAGTTAAGTTGAGTGAGGCTTATTTACCTCTGTAGAGCTCATTCATATGCACTTGGAAATTAGGCCTCAGTGTTTTCATTTCAGTTCAAAGTGGAAAGAGACAAAGTTCAACAAAAGACAAATACTGAAAACTAAAACTGAACTGGAGGCACGTCTTGTCTTGGATTTGTTTAAAGCCTTTATGTGTTGAATAGTATCTTATTAAAATGACAATGTAGTATATATAGCATAGTTTATTGCATACTGCAGGTAAGGAGTTGCCTCGACTTATTATGGAATCAGCCTGAACATCAGTGGATTTGGTTTGAACATGTACCACACACAGTTCACTTATGCAGCATTCAAAGTTCTCGCCAGGCTGATGATTTACTTCTTTCTCAACACCATTGGACGGAGGAAGTGTCAAGCAGGCACGCTATTACTGACAGGAATCTGCATTGACGCAAACATCTTCACACCACATGGTTGGAAAACTGTTGGAAACAGTTTCCTTTACATTCTCTAGTACTCAAACACACACAAACACAAATAAAATGAATCGTCATTTCTATTGTCTTGAAATTACCTTATCTTGTGCACGGTGCATTCACTGTAGTGAGACGGTTTCTGTAAAACCGGACTTTGTGTGTTCATACACATCATACTGATGTAAATGTGAACTGTGGAAGTGAAAACATGTAGAGAACATCTCACACTCTTTAAGTGTTTTGTAAAAATCAGGATACAACCACATTTTGATGATATTGTATTGACGAGATTCAAACTAAAATAAATGATACTTGTGACAACACAGATAGACAATTACACCAACTGTGTCATATTTCAACTCACAAACATTTCAGGATCACCAACCATACAGTACAGAAGCAAACAGAAAGGATCATCCAAAGACTGCATGAAAAACCATGTTAGCAAGAGAACTTTTTCTTAATCTCACCACAAATTCTACGAGGGTCATTTAATAAATAAGGTGAATTTTCCGGTATAAGGACTTTTAATACAGATAGAAGCTTACTTTTTTATTTTGTTTTTTGTTTTACTTCTTTTTCACATGGATTTAATTTCTTTTGCAGATTAAAAAAAACCTTGAGAGTTTTGGCGATTAACAAAGATGGCCGACCAAGAAGCATGCTCCAGGATTGAACAACGGTCAGTTATCAAGTTTTTGGTTGCTGAAGGGTGCAAACCTGTTGAAATTCATAGGAGAATGTCAACTGCGTATGGTGCCACATGTTTCAGCCAAATAAATGTCTACAAGTGGGCTCAATTGTTTAAAGAAGGGCGGAGCAGTGTTGAGGATGAAGGCAGGCCTGGGAGCTGATCAAATCAGTCAATGACCTCATTCAGTCTGACAGAAGGGTGACAGTGGATGACATTGCAAGGACTTTGAAGAGAAAAGTAAGCTTCCCAGTAAGTAAGCTTCTATCTGTATTAGAAGTCCTTTTACCGAAAAATTCACCTTATTTATTGAATGACCTTCGTACATCAATTATTTTGTTCACTATAAAAAATAAAAAACTGAAGATGCTTTGCCCCTCATGCTTCAGCTGACCAGTAACATCCTTTACATCTCCTCTAAACAGCAGTGTTTTCTGACATCAGAACTTCAGAGTCTTGTCTCCACAGTTTCAGCCACAGTGTCCACAGTGGGACTCATCTTGTCTTTCTGCCGAGGGTTTGGGCAGCAGGGCAGTGCATGCAGCACCTCTTTGAGCCCTTTGGTCATGAATAGATAGAGGAAAGGGTCCACCAGAGGGCTAAGGTAGAGTAGTAGGTGAGACACCAACCCCAGGTAGCGCACTTCCTCTTGGAAGGACAGAGCAGCCAGTAGGACGCTGAGGATGAAGGGGCTGTAGAGGAGGGTGTAGTTGGCCCAGATTGCACCAATTCCCCACACAGTCCTCCTCCTTTCTGGAGTTGGAGGGTTGGATCGGGAGCACATCAGGGCTCTCCACGAGTCCAGAGCAAAGAAGAGAAGGAAGGGAAAGGGGGAGAGCAGGGCCAAAGCAAACCAGAGGTAGTACTCCAACAGGGCGAGGGCCAGGACGGCAATCGGGGCTGCCCATGTCAGCAGGGCAACTGCAGGAGACTGCCGGACTCTGGTGAAGCAGCCAAGGCACTGTGGGTAAGCCACCACCAGATGGCGCTCCTGTGCTATGACTAACATGAGAGTGACGTTGGAGATGATTCCAAAGTAGAAGATGAAGTTAGTTGCATTGGAGGAGAGAAGAGTGTCAGTGTTCATGCTCTGGTTTACAGTGGGACGACAAAAGAAACTGACGATGTCAGAAACAAGGAGGAACATGACGTGCATGGGAACTTTATTATCACCTGAACAAAGGAACAGAAAACACAGTTACTGGGAGGACGACTACCACTGTGGTCCTCAGGAGCCACAGCTCTGCTTTTTTCCAACTATCTCTGCACCTATAGCTTCTGAATGGCTGAACACACCTGACCCATGATAATACTACTACTACTGTGACTACTCATCTCCAATTAACCTTGTTTCTGTTGCTACTTAAGGTGTTTAGCACAAATTCAACTCTCTATTATTCTAATAAAGTACAACTGACAAATTAGTGAAATTAGCAACCACATGCCAAATGCTAATTAGTTAAATAGTCTCCAACTGGTTCTTTCACCATTTGAATGATTAAAAATACTCAATAGTTGTGAAGCTTAATATCTGCTCAGGTCACTCTAAAGTCACTAAAGGTGCTTACGTTAGTTATCATCTGCTCCTTCACTCATGTAGAGACTGAGTACAAACCTTTGGACAGATTTTTGAGGGCGTACATAGCCAGTCCGATGGCGGGCAGCCCGATGCTGAAGGTCAACCAGCTGATCACTGTGGCCACCTGTGTGGTGATGGTGGTGGTGTTCCCAGTGACATTAGTTATCACTGTGTCAGCCATTAGTGGCCACACTGCAGGTATGCATATGATCAGCTGTTCAGATTATCATTCAGCTCATCACAGCTCAACTGATGCTGAGGGTGCAGCAGGTGGTAACGAGGACCACGTTAGCCTGGTTTCAGTCAAAACAAAGACCAGTCAGGTTATCTGTGTCAAACATGATGTCTGATGTTGAAACTGGGCATCAACGTCGTGACTCACAGGAGAAAACCGCTGTGTTGGTGTTCATGGTTGTAAATTTAATTTAAAAATAACAAAAGCTATCTGTTACAGCAGCACAATGACAATAAGGAGAAGAACAGTTAAACAATAAAGCTCAGTAAAATAAATAGGCACCATGTGAAATCAATAATAAAAGAACTCATCAAAAACTAGGAGCTGCTGTAGCTGCCTGCCACAGATAAAAACAGTATCTGTTACAAACCCCTCAGTCCAGCAACAGAACAGAGAAGTTCTGTATTTAGACGTGTTTGGCTTTACTGTTTGGAACATGAGAGCACACAGGCTGAGGAGAAAGAATTTAAAATAAAATGCACGAGTGGTTTGAGTTTCAATTCTTTTGACATTATAAAGACAACACAGTTTTATCTGGAGTCTCACTTTAAGGCTGGATTACCCATTTTTTAAAAAAGAAAACCAATAAAAAACATGAGACGCAGTTTTCACATATTATCTTCTTATTATATCTGTGACGTTTGTGAAGAGTTGTGTATTCACACATCAACAATCCTCTGACACATTTCCCTTCATTTTACTCATGAGAAAAATAACTCGACTCTTCAGTTAAATGCGTCACTTTTTTCCAGAGCATAGGGTACAGTGTTTACAAGGGTTTGTTTAATGAAAGCTTCTACTAGCTGCTGCAGAGAATGACCATGATAAAGGCCGTAACCAACCCATACAGTGAAGTGAAACCTTTAGTGGAATTTTTAAAAATAATCAGCATCATCTTACCTGTGATAAACGCTGAATCGACCTTCATCCACTAAAATCCCTCAGTTGTTCAAGTTCTCTTTAAAGACTTAAAAATATAGAAATAATCGAGATTATTGTCAAATCCTGTTACAATAATGTCAGCACCTGTCTGGGTCGGGGTAATGTGTTTCAGGTGTGCGTGTAATCTTTCTGGGAAGCTGTTTATTGCTGCAGAGCTGAGCTGCCTTATCTCCACAGAGCTCAGCTGGCTGCTTTGAATGAAGCCTTGATGTACCTGAATATTCTCCATTACATGGATCTGTGTGTTCGTGATGAAGCAGTAAGTGAAGATTTGCATGAAAGACTGATGTCAATTCATTACAACAGAATACATCCAACTATATTCCTGTATGTTTGTTTGGCTTTACAATTGGCTACTTTATAAAAGGTGCAGTTCACCAGTTTTACAATATGAAGATTGTTTTACTTGTCAGTTAAAATGTTATTTCTTTGTGTCACTATAATAAAAACTGAGAACACATTTGTAGGTTCTTTCCCTTGTTTTTTCCATTTAATGGTCAGTTTGTAGAAAACATGTTCAGACAGACGAAAGAAGCCACATGACTACTGGCTTCACAGGATTTGAGAGACAGAGATAAATATATGATCAAAAGTTGGGTGGAACAACCGAAAATCATCTTTAAAAAAATTTAAAGACCAGAAGGATGAGCTGGAAAATAAATTGAGCACTGTGGGTATGGTGTTCCTCAAGATGACTTGAGAGATGAGATGACTTAATTCAAACTGAAGCTGCTACTGAACCAACACAAAAATAACTGAAAAAGCATCCATAAAATATTTGAGTAAGTTTGTTATACTTCCCATCATGTACATAGTCAAAGTCATTTAAGCCAGTTTACTCCAATAGTGCCATCTCTTCCCATCACAGCTGTTGCTAGGAAGATTTTCAGTGTTGGACGTCACGAAGACCCTGATGGTGATTCTGGTCTGGGTTTGTTTGTGGGGTCTAGAACAGTTCCTTCGTACACAACCTTGTTCTGGATGCCTTTCTGGATCTGCCTCTGTTGCACACGTATCTTAGCGTTGTTCATCCTGCAGTAAAACCTGGAGGAGACAGACACAGAAGAGTTTCTGTTACAAGCAGAAGTAAATAAAGTGGAAATAGCTGTAGAAGTGAGCTCATGTTGGGAGGAAAAGTCAGCAAATTTTGGAATCTGGGTGCTCCTTAAGGATCTGATGTTTTGCTTCATTAGGGGAAATGCAAAAATGTATTCTAATTTGAAAGTTAGAACAGAAAGGATGAAGTGTCAGGCAACATAAAACACTCACCAGGACCCGAGTGTGGTGAGTAAAAAGCCTGCAAACCCAACGTCAAAAGACCTCTTCACTCGACCTGCAGGTGAGTGGACACATGAATGAAAAATGAGACACTGGCAATCTGTACATAGACACAGAGTTTCTTCATTCAATTCAATTTTATTTGTATACCGCTTTTAACAATTGTGATTGTCGCAAAGCAGCTTTACACAACCAAAGAAACTATGGAAGTTTACATGAACAGTGAATGTGTATAAATCAGATTGTCACCGATAAGCAAACCAAGGGCAACAATGGCAAGGAAGAAAACTCCCTGAGAAAGCAACAGGAAGAAACCTTGAGAGGAACCAGACTCTCTTCATCATTTGTTGAGCAACATAATTGTATAAAAATAAATCACTTGAAATCATTAAGTGAGCAATGAAAAGACATAAACACAAACACAGACTCAAACGAGACTCACTGGTGGCCAGAAAGTGCAGCAGACCAGCAGCTACTGAGCCTCCAGCTCCATGTAGGATGGCCTCTCTGGAACATGGCATCTTCTGGACGTCCAGAAACCCCAGCAGCTTAAAACTCTGAAGAACAGAGAGGAAAGACAAAGAGACAAGTAGAATTTACATGTGACTGCTTTTCTCTGTTAATAAATAAAAACCTACCGGTAATTCAGACTTGCATGCATTAAATATAAGAGCACGTAGTTATCAATAGTCCATGTAACACTGTGAGCATCTACATGAAAACACGTTAAACTATCGATGCTGCTAAGAAAACAGAAATTACCTTATTTTTCAGGGAATCGAAGCTAATACAACCAGTAGACCAGGCAAACTTTCATAAATAAAGTGGAAACGTTTCATTATTATCAAGTAATGATCATAACTAGAACATATATTTATGGTAAACCAGGTTTTGTGAAGGTTACTCGCTGCCGGTGACCTTCTGGAAACGGTTCAGTACGTTACGAAGCATCATTCATTTAAAACATCCCTGTACTTGCTCGAGCTCTCACCTTGTTCTTGCTTTCCTCTTCTCCTGCCATTTCAGCTTTGTGTCTGTTTATCTCTGCAAACTGTTTCTAATGAATTTACGTTTTAAAAACCTGCATCGTGCAGAAAACAAACATTTTTACTATCGCACCAAACTCTACGCATGCGCATTGTACGCAGAATGGGTCCGTTCACTATAATCGCCGGGTCGAAAACAGGAAACTGTGTTCGCTGCTGAAAAGTTCCGATACATTGTGTACCTCTCAAAAAAAACATACTATGAATAAAATCGTCCTTTTAGTAAATAATAATTAGTAATAAATATTATACAATATATATAGATATATTACCCATTCTTTCTTTTTTCCCACTTTTGGTTTTCCCGGCGTGTCTGGCAATAAATATATTTAAAAAAATGTTTTGTACAAAATTAATTAATAATGCTCTTGGTTGTAGACTTTGTGCTCTAGATTTTTGCTCTTTATTTTTTATTTTTTACCTTTCTACTTATTTTATTTCATTTTATTTCGTGCTTGTTATTTTTAAATATGAAAACTCAGTTAGTGTCATCTCACCCTATTAAACAACCTTGACTATCTAAACAACAGGGTCAAGTCTGACATGACCCATGTAAGAGGAAATGTCACAGTAATCCTGCACAGATTAAACAGGATTATTTCAGCGGCAGCAGCAGATTAGTGTCCTCCTGGAGATGAGAGGGCTTTCCACCACAAGCACTTCTGAAAAATACACACAGTCATTATGTTTAGGAGTCAGTATGGAGTATTACAACAAGGTTAAGATAAAAAAAAGCAACACATTGTGAAGGTTCAGCTTTTACAGCTAATTAAAGGTTGACTGACACAACAGATTAGGAGTCGTTTAGATTTAGGTTTAGGCTTCATGAATCCTGAGACAATTTGGTTTTACCTACTATAACAAACTTCTGCTGCTGCAGAATTAGATCCTGCAGCGTCGGATCCGGTCCATGTAAAAGGATCAGTTCCCATACCGGGAGTCGAACCCGGGCCGCCTGGGTGAAAACCAGGAATCCTGACCGCTAGACCATATGGGACCTGGAAGAGGCCCGACAATGAGTTCATGAGATCCGACGACCCGCAGAACTTCAGTGGTGTTGTGGGTTAATTGTAAATAAACATAACAAAACATTTATACAGTTTACAGCTTAATATCCCTCATTCTGAACAAACCTTTAGATTTTGTGGCACCATTTCTCCAGTTTGAACAGATCCACCTTTAATTAAGTGAACAGCAGTGATGACGCAACGTCCGCAGCGCACAGGTAGTGACAGGAGCTGTAGCGCCACCTGGTGGCCAGGTGAGTAGAGAAGAAGAGGAGGCCAACAGAGAGCGCACGGAAGAGCCTAGAAAGATAACTATAAATTAAAACAATGTGTGTTAAGTATATAAGTAAAAGTTTTAATCAAGAAACAAGTACCTCATAATAAACTTCAGCAAAATACTTTCACCTCCCTTTGCTTCCAAAGCGGTCCTCTATAACTATTACTGTCACAGTGACCTTGAGAAAAGTACAGAACCAACAACAGCTCTGTTCATTCTACTGACAGCTCTTTTGTGAGCAGCAGGATGTGAAACTGATAAGGAGAAGACTAATCCCCTGGTTCAATAAAGGTTATGAACATACAATGTTCCCTCCATTGAACACAAACAGCTAATCAGGGCTGAAGTAGTATGACATCCAATATGAGCAAGTTTCATCCTGGATACCAGCGTCCTCGGTGCTGTATAAAGACTGAGCAGAGCAGTCGGCCAGTGCAGACCTGCTGCTGACACCAGAGAGGTAAGTCAAGCTCCCTTATATATATATATATATATATATATATATATATATATATAATTATATTTTTTTAATTATATATTTAATTATAATAATATTTCTCATTGATGGGCTCTCAACAGCACATGTAGAGGACAGACCAATGGACCAACCAGAGGGCAATAGATCCACATGTCAGAAGTCCTCCATAACTACTAGACCACTAGTCAGACTTAACTAAACCTGCATTAAGTGTTTATTGTTTGACTCACTAGTTCTGTTTCTTGCAGCACGATGACTGGACAGATCTGCAAAATGTTGTTTCTCATGATGTTGAATTTGCTTCTGGGAGTCTCAGGTTCCATTTGGCCTCCAGCTCCAGCAGGTAAATAAAGACTATGACACAATTTAAATTATATTGAGTTTGTCTTTCTCAGACATTCAGTGTTTAAAACCTTTTGGTTTTTACTGGATGGTTGGAAAAAAAGGTTTGTGTTAATATCGTCTGACAGTCGTTCAAACAATCCAGTAACAACTAATGTACTATATAGTTGCCTTCCAGCTGCCACCCTGCCAGCTCATCAACCAGACTGTGTCTCTGGAGAAGGAGGGCTGTCCCAAGTGTCACCCAGTGGAAACAACGATCTGCAGTGGCCACTGCATCACCAAGGTACTGTAGTTTATGAACAGCCCCTTTGGTCTATTTTAATTCAACACCAAAATAACCCATGACATATTTTTTATTTTACTGTTATAATAAAGCCTGATGGAAACAATGTGGTGCATCACATGCGATTTATGTCATTAAAACACCAGTACCTCTATACTATTACTACTACTACTACTACTACTACTACTACATTATTTGTAACACTGTTTTATATTGTGAACTTCTAAATAAAAAATGAATAAGCAGCATCATGAAACAATAATTCAACTAGATTTCTATTGCTCTGTGTCTTCTATCCAGGACCCTGTCATCAAGATACCATTCAGCAATGTGTACCAGCATGTGTGCACGTACCGGGACTTGTACTACAAGACATTTGAGTTTCCTGACTGTCCTCCTGGTGTGGACCCAGTCGTCACCTACCCCGTGGCTCTGAGCTGCCACTGCAGCCGCTGTGTGATGGACACGTCTGACTGCACTTTCGAGAGCCTGCAGCCTGACTTCTGCATGAATGACATCCCTTTCTACTACTAGTCTCGAGGAATAGCAGTTTCAAATATAACAACAAATAAAAACAATTCTTACTTTTAGCACCAACTGTACCAAAAAAGACTTGTTCATCAATCACTAGTTAAAATGAAACGTGTTAAACTCATAAGCCAAATTTTGGCTCATACTTCTCTGGCTACAACACAAAGAACGAGTTTCTAGCTAAAGTGTCCCATTCATTCAGAGGTGCTGGTGAAGGGTCTGCATAACTAAGTACTCTTGAAGTGCCCTTGAAACACTATATGTTGTTAATATTATTATCATTATAAATAAGAAGACACAATAGATTAAAATGACATTTGTTATATTTGCAACAGTGCTGTTATTCAAGTTAATATAAGCTAACATAGAGAACGAAATCATTGCATCATGTAGTAAGTATGAAAACTGTAAGTATAAATTCAACATGCAGACCCTGTTTTTATTATTATTTAAATCAAAAATTAAAAAAAGCACCTAAACACCAACCAGCCTTTTTTAAAATACCAAGACAATCACACAACTACATGGGAACATTTGTATAATACAATTTCATATGGACACATGTGGAGTGTGTGTGTGTGAGTGTGTGTGTGTGTGTGTGTGTGTGTTGTTGGACACTGGCCCAGCAGATGGCAGCATCTCATCCTGTTTCCTGTCACTGTGCCTGTGTGACATCATATCATCAATCATACTGCTGATAATGTTGTTCTGCTGATACCATCACTGTCCTTTGTCCAACAACACAGAGAGACCAAAAGTTTGTCTACAGCTCCTTTTCTGAGAAAAACATACAGAAGCAAATCAGCAAGAGGACTGAACTTTAGGATGTAGAAAGACACACTTGTAAAGTAATAGTCACGTTGGGCGTTTTTTATAAGGGACCAAATTGCATTGGGCAGAAATAACAGAGTGTAAATGAGCAGCACCAGAACCAAAAGTCCAACAATTCGACGTTTTTCATCAGGGGGGACACTGATGGCAGCAGACAAGGCTTTAAACGTCCCAGCCATGAAGAATATGAGTAGCGGATATGGAAGGAGGAGGAAGACACCAAAGAACGTATTTGCTGTCTGACTATCATCCCAGAAAAAGCCAGGTAGGATATAGGCAATAGGAATGGCCCAGACCACAACACAGACCGCAACAGAGCTCTTGATTGTTCGTCTGTTACGGTACCACAGTGGCCAGGCGATGACCAAATATCTGTAACACAGAGAGACACATGCAGCAGATGATAATAATGAAACAGTCAGAAACAGAAAGAGCAGCAGGTGGATAGTTACCTCTCCAGGGCGATGCACACCATGAAGCAAACACTGGCCATCAGGCCAATGAGGTGCATGTAGGCAAAGATTTCAAAGAACTCCTTGTATGTTACCACCTCAGTGATCATGCAGCAGAGCTGAATGAGGTCAGAAATGAGAAGGTTGATGACGTAGATCGGAGCAAAGTGATCCTTTCGAATCTACAGGAAAACATCGGTAAAAGAGAACAAATCTCATGTAAACATGTTCTAAACCCCACAACCTCTCAAATACAGTAAATCAGCTTAGTCCCACACTGTCCATCACTGAGACATGAACTGGTCTAAACACGTGTTCGCTTGTCATATTTGTTCCATGAATGTAACCTGAGCTGATTTAATCTTTATTTACTGAAGTTTTTACACTGTTGTTGTTTCCACTTTAATGTAGCTCTCCAGCTTTGTTTCAAACATTAATGTGTGACCTTCTGTTGAATAGTAGGTCTGTGTCATTGTAAACACACCAGAGAATAAACAGCATAGATGGCCAGAAGGTTTAGTGGAAGGCCAATGGAAATGACCGTGCACGTCAGGACATACAAAACGTTGAGTGGTGCAGCTTTGTCCTCAGACACGGGGACAGTGGTGTTGCTGTAATTAAAGCTGTTGTGCTGTTTGGTGGTGTTAATGCAGAAATCCATTCTTCACCTGGAAACAGAGAAGATTCTTAACATACAAATATGCAACTGCTAGGTGGAAATCCTTTAGACATGTTGTATTTCATCGTCATGCTCTCTTTCCACCATCTCTGTTCCATTCTATTGTTCTTTTTATCTTGTTTTTCACTTTGTGTGCTTGGTGCACTTGTGGACAACATTTCAGTTCACGTTGTGTCTGTTCATACTGTGGAATGACAATAAAGCTCTTTACATTAAATCTGATCATCTGTCTTACACAGAAAAATACAGTTTAACTACGGTACAGTAGAAATTGTACTTACTATTCCATTAAATATCCAGGTTAGTGTATACTAGTTACCATTGACCGAAAGAGTGCAGCTGATATATTTATTTGTATTCCTGGTTCACATGGTGCAGCATGCATCAATACCTTAACATCTATTATTATTACTATCCTGACTGTCCTTAAAATGATGGACGTAATGCGACACCTTACCTTGGAAAGCTGCAGGATCACAATCTGAATGTTCCCGTCCAGAAACTTCTGCTTTTATAGCTGCAAAGACTCAGTAACGTGAAACGTCAGCAGGAGAGGGAAGTTGTTTCTTTATGGTGTCTGTGGTATTCATGCAGTTAAGACACTTGTTTAAGACTACTGAAGGCCTTCATCTAGGATTTTTAATGAAATTGCATATTAATTACATTAATTGAACTGTTTTTCAGTGGGATCCTGACATGGATAAATTATGTTACAACTGTTTGGAAAATATCTGCTGTATTTATTCTACTGACTGTACTCTGCTCTGAAATATGTTAATGTTGTACACTTGACTATTAGGTCATCTTTAATTAACACTGGTTGATTGGTTAATGCTTCAATAATCATTATTTAAGTTTGTCATCAGCAAAACACCTCAAAGCTGCTTTTGGTGATGAAAGATGTGCAGTTGAATTTTACAAGCAGGTTGAATTTAGTTTTAAAATCATTTATTTTACAAACACTGATTCAAATGCATGATTCCATTTTGCCCTAATTATCAAGCAGCACCACTACTAATATTTTGCAGGTTTATAGATGACTGCTCCACCAACTGAGCTACATGCTATCAAAAATACTAAAATGATGGTACTGCAGCAAGTTTAAGAACTATTTATTTGGCTAGTATTGAAAGCAATGACCCCAGGAATCTCAAACACAGAGGGATTCCTTGTTAAAATAGATCCATATTGTTGGTTTGGGGCATCAAAACAAACTGTCTGCAACAATGTGGTATAGAAGTAAAGAGGAAGAGGTAGTGTGGCAGTCATGCTATGAACCAATAGTGCACACTGTTTGTGTGGTTTCTGCATTTATGGCTTTTTCAGAATCATCAAACTAAATGTAGCTGCATGTAAATGTAAGTCTTCCATGGTGTAAAATACAGCCTGAAGTAAGACAACGAGTACATTCATGGGTCAGCTTCAAACAGAAATAAGAGGATGGAGCTTTCCATTAATTTCCATGTGGAGGAGAATAATAACAACAAACACAAATAAATAAACAGTGTGTTACAGTAATGAAGGTGAGATGACATAAAGGCAAGAACAGTTTCCAGGTGTAAGGTGGACAGGAATGTCTTAATCTTTCAGATTGTTTAAGTTACTGGAAACAGGAGTTTATTTGACCAGTGAGTCTGAAGCTGCTTTAGAATAAAACAGAGAGACTTCTAAACTGCTGGGTGATGTGGTGGAATGATAACCTGGTGATATCATGTGCTCTAAATCCAAACTGAAGCTATTGAAATAAAGCTTTTACTGCTGTTAATGAATTGTTCACACACTGTCTCAACCAGCATGAAGGACTTAAAATGGAGCAACAAGCGACCACATATCTAAATGTACAATCTTCTATCACACTTTTTCTCTGTATCTCTGTGTCAACACATAACTATTACACAACTGACTCTTATCACAGCAAACTCTGTTCACTTCATAGAAATACCTAAAAAAACAACAACAAAAAAAAGAAAGTAATTCAACATTAACTCATTAACATTAAAAAATCCATCTTAACATTGTAATGATCAGAAATCAATTCCACCTGTTACATCATGTTTAACACGTACTTCAAGGTTAACAACTGCTTTTATAGTGATTGAATGTTCTTCTGCAAATACGTTGCATCATTTTAATAATCACGTTTAAAGAGGTTGATATATTGTTTTATATTGTTGCCTGTTGTTGTTCTAACAGAGAAAAAATGACTCATGCAGTTACAAAGACAGTTTAAATGAAGTCTGTGACAAATGCAACGTGCTCCACGTGAGCTAAAGTTAGTTAGTAGGATCAAAATCCTCTATGTGAGTAATTAACACTTAACGTACAGCTACAAGTCTCTGCATGAACTAATACTTCCTGTTATCTACAGTATTTCGTTCAGACAGTAGTTTGTCTCTCTCTTTTCTGACTGTTCTGTTTTCTCCTCTTTTCTCTTCTGACTACACTGAGGTGACTGTGTGAGTGTTTCCATCATTCTCACTGCTGGACGTCTGACTTGTTCTGTCCTTCCTGAAACAACACAGACAGGACAGAACCTTGTTTACAGCCCCTTTCCTCAGGAAAATATACAGAAATAAATCAGCAAGAGGACTGAGCCTGAAAAAAGTTAAAGTCACACAACCCAACATCAGAACTCTTTTTTCCTTTTCTGACAGGAACCAGATGATGCCAGGCAGGAATAACAGAGTGTAAATGAGCAGCACCAGAACCAGAAGTCCCACAATTCGCCGTTTTTCTTCAGCACATACACTGATGGCAGCAGACAAGGCTTTAATGGTCCCAACCAGGAAGAATATAAGTAGGGGAAATGGAAGGAGGAAGAAGACACCATGGACTGTGGGTGACACAAATCTAAAATCATATGAAAAATAAAACAGGAGGATACAGAACAGAGAAAAGGCCCAGACCACAACACAGACCACCAGAGAGATCTTGATTGTTCGTCTGAGACGGTACCACAGTGGCCAGGCGATGACTAAATACCTGTAACACAGAGAGACACATGCAGCAGATGATGGACTTTGAGTTATTTTCCAATAATAAAATGATCTGAAACAGAAGGAGCTTCACACATACAGACAGTTACCTTTCCATGGCGACGCACACCATGAAGCAAACACTGGCCATCAGACCAAAGTGGTAGATATATTTGTGAATGTTTGTAGAAGCTCCTGTCAGCCAAATGAAGGTGCAGCAGAGCTGAATGAGGTCAGAAATTAGAAGATTGATGACGTAGATCGGAGCAACATGATTCTTTCGTACCTTCAGGAAAACATCGATTAAAGAGAACAAAGCAGATGTAAATGTGTTCTTAATGCCACTTTCTCCCAAATAAACAGTATTTCTAACAGTTAGAGTCCAAATCATTTATGGTCTTTTCTTAAAACTCTAAATGATGTTTTTCACAAATATGAAGCCATATATTAAACAACAGTACTTCAGGAAAACATCGATTAAAGAGAACAAAGCAGATGTAAATGTTTTGTCAACTCCACTTTCTCCCAAATAAACAATATCTTCTTTCTCTGTGTAACAGCTGGAGTTAAAACCATTCATGGTCTTTTCATTAAACTCTAATTGACCTTTTCAGAAACATCAGATTAGTAAACTTAACCCAATCCTCAGAATGTCAGCAGCTCGATGGACTGACAGACAGAATGTACAATAAATACAACATAAAGCTGATAAATAATCAAGTTTACAAGTATTTCACAGTCACACTACAGCTGCTCTGGTCTTGTGCTTTGTTCTTGCATCTGCCTTCACAAATATGAAGCCATATATTAAACAATAGTACAGTCTGGGACACAGCTCTTTATAAAGTTCCTCAAATGAAAGATAATTTTTATCTCAAATTGAAAGAACTAAAGAACTGGATGAACAAAAATGTCATGATGTACACACCAGAGAATAAACAGCGTAGATGGCCACTAGGGTCAATGGAAAGCAGATAGAAGTGACTGTGTATGTGAAGACACTTAAATTACATGTGACGTTCTCTGATGAAGATACAGTTTCGTTGATGGTGATGTTGCTGTAATTAAAACTATTGTGTTCTTCCATTTTTCAGAGTAGAAGCTGTAAAGAGAAAATGTTTCTAAATATCCATATAACATTGATGAGAGATTTTACCAAAGCAGTTTACACAAATGTACCACAGTACTTTATAAATCTTGGAAGTATATATTTATATATCACATTTAAGAAGTGTTTTCCACATTAAATATAGACAAGCAAAAAATATATGTAAAACATGAAGATGTAATGCAAATAAACACAAAACAAAGTACACTAGTGGAAGAACAGTACACAAACACCACTAGGAACAAATAAATGTCACTGAAAACACTGAAAACACTGACGACTTGAGATGTTTCATTAAAGAGTTAAAAGCAGAAACACGTTGGACTGATAAAAGAAGACAGGCACAGCAAAGCTCTGATTTCCATCTTAAGTCATTCTAGACCGATAGAAGTAATGCAACACCTTACCTTTAAAAGACACAGTGTGAATGTCCTTCCTGGATGACACAGCCTACAGTGATATAGGGGATGTAAGCAGGAAGAGAGTGTGTGTTAATGCACTGTTTTCGACCCCATGGGGAACTAGGCAGGAACAGGCAGTCACCTGAAGCCCCCAAGGTTCTTGTCAAGGGACACGTTAACAGGATGAATTCAGAGGGAACCTGGAGTCAAACCACCAACCCCGGGGTTTGTAGGTCACAAACCAAAGTATGTGGGTAAACACATTAAATGAAATTTAAGAAGCCATCTGCAGCCAGGTTCCTGTTTCTGTAGTAAACTAAGTATTGGAACAAACAGGTTGTATTACACTTGCAGTT
This sequence comes from Anabas testudineus, assembly GCF_900324465.2. Taxonomy (NCBI): domain Eukaryota; kingdom Metazoa; phylum Chordata; class Actinopteri; order Anabantiformes; family Anabantidae; genus Anabas; species Anabas testudineus. The sequence goes on from NC_046624.1 coordinate 19,940,752, forward strand.
ACACTTGTTATATTTGCACTTTACTTTAAGATAATAATTAAGATAAAACATAATTTAAGTATATAACTGAGAAATGACAGTTTCTTTCTACGTGATGTAGAGAACGATGAGACATAAACACAGTCCCCATCCTGCTGTTTAGCGAGAGGCTCTCCTGCAAAATCATACAGGCAGCAGGAAAGGATTACAGCTGTGGTGATGCTCTTATTATTGCAGTTTATCCTCACACTACATTACTTTAAATTACTTTTCATCAGTAAACTTGACAAATTTACAGATTTTAAAATCCAGTCTGTCTGCAACTTCAAATCTTTGGAGAACTGCTGCACATCAGCCCCACTGTTAGACAGCTGCCTCAACCAGAACAGTTTACTTCATAGATACAGGTGGAGTGAATTCACCCACAGGAACAGAGGCACTCATTTAAGTAATACATACATTATAATTGCCACATACTGTTTTTCTTGAGAATTTTCTTGAGAACCTTCACTGGCTTCTTACTCAACCTGTTTTTCACTATACCTCATCACAAAACTTCTGCTTTTGGGGCACAAACGACCTTGAAAAAACAAACTGACAAATGTGGTTTCAAATAAATCCATGAATCCAATTATCCATCCTCCTGGGGGATTTAGAGGTATTCCCAGGCTGGTGAGATACATAATGTTTGTGTTCCCTTCAGCGTGTTTTCTGGGTCCAGTCCAGGGCCTGTTACTAGTTGGATATATCTGCAAAATCTCTATCCAAACCCTCTGAACTGGTGCTTCATGACTTCTGGTCAGGAAAACACACAACTCTCTTTTCTGTTATACAAGGACAAGATGGTTCATAACATTAAAAACTACCTCAATGTGCCATCCGCCACCTCTAAAGAACACAATGGATCATATTCCTTTTCCAAATATACACACGTGACTGAATGGGCAAACATACCCCTTCAGTTGCCCTGTGCTGTGTATCATATGACAACGAGAGACTCTTTACCAGAACCCAAATCATATTCTAGTAAAAAACTAATGAAAAGAGAAAGGGACATTTAAAAACTCAAAATTGTAAGTTCATGGTTTTTTGCATAAATTGGTCATGAGATGTGATCAGATCAGATTTTTACCAAAGTCACAAACATCAACCACATTTGTGACTTTTGCATCACATTTGACAGCTATAACCTCAAGCCGGCACTTTCTGTAGCTGTGGATTAGACCTTATACAATGTCCAGAAGGAACTTTGGACCACTCATCTTCACAGAACCGTTTCATCTCCGACAGATTCAGGAGTAAACAGCAGTTCAGTCCACAGCATCACTACTGTTTTGAGGTCTGGGTTCTGAATGGAACCTGATTACAAACTGATTTTCTGTTTCTGAAGCCCTTCTCTGGTAGATTCAGTCTTTAATATTTATGGTTGTTGTCCTGCTGCATCATCCAGCGTCTACTGAGCTTCAGCTTGGTGAGTTTTTCCTAGAAAAGCTTCTTCTCTCTCTAACACAACATACAGCACTTCTACACTGTGTTACTCTTTTATTTTGTCATTTTTGTTTTTATCCAGAGAGACTTACAAGTATCAAAATCACAGTTTTGTGAGACATAAGTGCTGGATAAAGAAATAAAGAGGAAGAGAACTAAAGGCTTTTTCATGGGCTGAGAAACAGTTCCGTGTTCAGCTGTTTTTTTTTTTCTAATAGCAGTGAGACTGCTGAGTGAGTGTGGGCAGACTCAACGTCTTGGTGAGATTGTTTTGACATGTACAAGGGTTATTTCTTGCAATGACAGCTTAAAAACTGCAAATGCACAACATTCACTCCTGTCAGCCTGTATGTAACAGTTAATACATGTGGGTTCTATTCGATTTCATCACTGTATATTTTTATGTGGCTGCAACCTAGCACCATAAAAGATAAAATCAAAACCAACAAACATCAACTTCAACTGCAGCAGAAACTTTATTTAACAGATGCCAGATCTACAAAAGCAGCAAACTGTTCACCAACAGGCATTATTACATGAACACTTAATACCTATCTGTGATTTAATCAACAACACAGTAAACATTTAAATAATACATCAATGACTTAAACATTACTACAAACTATAAAGCACAGAGAAAATTTTAAGAAGTGATGTTTTGCTCCAAATCACATCCTAAAGACGAGCATGTTCACCCATAACATGCTAAAAACAAATGACTTTGGAAAGCAGTATGTAGTTAATAATAGGATATATACATTCAACACATTGTGTCTTAGATTTAATTCAGTCAACTATTGAAAAGTATGAGAGTCAACATCAAATGAGTTTGTGCTGCACGCTTATTTAAAATGATGTGTAGTTTTATTTTCTGGTTCACAGATACACATCAACTTCCAGTCAACTCTGTTGATCTGTAAATGGTACTGCTTTCCATTCTGCAACACACAAAGGCCAAAACCCTGTCTGCAAATCCTTTCCTAAGCAAAACATACAGACAAGAGTCTGCAAGAGGACTGAAAAGAACCACAGTGTAAGACAGATGGCTAAAGGTAATACTAGCTCTAGCTTTTTCTTCCAGGGACCAAACGGCACTTGGCAGGAACAGCAAGATGTAGGTAAGTAGCACCAGAGTCAAAAGAGCCACAATTCTGCGTTTTTCATCAGACGGGACACTGCTGGCTTTAGACAAAGCTTTAAGTGTCCCACCCAGGAAGAAAATGAGCAGGGGACACGGGAAGAGGAGGAAGACAGCATAGATGACTTCTCTGACCTGAAAATCAACATCAAAATAATAAGGGAGGAGGTAGATAAGGGGAAGGGACCAGACCACGACACAGACCATTAAAGAGTTCCTGATTGTTCGTCTGAAGCGGTACCACACTGGCCAGGCAATGACAAAATACCTGTAACACAGTTTTTTGGGCAACACTGGAATCATATAGTCATTAAATGGGAAGATGTACAAGTACAGGAGCTACACAGATACTGGATCAACAGTTACCTTTCCATAGCAATGCACACCATGAAGCCGACATTGGCCAACAGACCCAAGTAGTAAATATAAAAGAGGATTTCATTAGTCTTTTTAGATGGCTCTGTCAAATCAACAATCATGCAGCAGAGCTGAATGAGGTGAGAAATGAGAAGGCTGATGACGTAGATTGGAGCAACATGACTCGCTTGCACCTGCAGAAAAACATTGATAAAAGTAAACGAAACATGTTGTAAACCGTTCTCATCCCACATTAATAATAACAAGAAGTGACAAAACTAAAAAACTGATGTATTAAAGTGTGAGCACCTGTTTTCATATGTGACACATTATGACTAAAACACATTTAACAGACATCACAGAGTGGCAGTTTGCATGTCATTTCTTTATAATAAAGGTTCACCTCATATCCCACTATATGTGCATTCAAAGCAGGACTATGCAAATGGGTAATGCTATTTCTCAGGCTCAAAAGATAAATGTTCTGTCTGTAAAGATGGAGCAAATATACAGAACAGCCTTCTATGTGGTTTGTAGATTCACAGACATGTAGTGGACCCACTGTAACAGTGTCTGTGTTTCAGTGGGTTTCACATATTTTTTTAAACATCTACACGTCAAACATTAAATTGTCCAAAGACTACGTCTGTGTCTCCTTGTGGGTTGAAATTGAATTAATATTTTTACTTCTCATCCTGTCCTGTGCAACTAAACATTACTCCATGGTCGTTCACCATTGCGTCCTATCCCTCTGTTCTTCTGCAGCTAAAGAAAAGATCGTCAGCGCCCAATTGGAGCAGCCACGCTTCATCTGTCCGGGCTGGTTAAACTGTGTCTTGTTCACAAGCACAGCATCATCCCAGAAGTAAACTTTTATTTCCTTCATCTACTTTTGGGGCCTGAAGAGTGTCAACACAATAATAGTAAAAGCACAAATAAATAAAATTTCAAAAATACAAGTAACAAGCTGGTTGTAGAAAATCCAACTGTTCCACCAGTTCACTGTTTATAATCAAACATCACCAAAATGTACGACTGCAGTTACAGAGAACTATGAATCTGTGTCATAATGTACTCACCAGAGAATAAACAGCATAGATGAACATTAGGGTCAATGGAAGGCCAATAGAAATGATTACACACTGCAACACATAAAGGACCCGTACTGACTGATCTACATCTTCACTGGTGGTGTTGTTGTCCTGTTCAGTGGTATTAAAGAAATCTTCCATTCCTCAGAGTAAAACCTGAAAAGAGACAAGCTTCTGAACATCTGTATGACTTTGTGAGTGATATCAGTAAAACACAAATACAAACAGTATAAATCTTAGAGAAAATCTATGTTTTTACATCCAGTGTTAGAGAAAGTTAGAAATCAGTGTGTGGGCGTGATTCCAAACAGACGTGTGTTAAATTGACAGCATGTCTCCAAAATATGAATAAAACACAACATTGACGCCTCATGAATGGAAGATTAACATTTAAAAAACATTCAGGTGGAACTCCTGATTGTTCTCTGCACATTTCCTCAACCTGTTAGTCATATTTTGGATTAGAGACCATTATTAAACATGGACTGAGGAGAAAACAATCTGATTCTAAAATAAGAGACTTTTACATTAAAAGTCATTCATTCACTGAATAATCTGTCAGAATTAATTTTCATTCAAGTAAAATTGATGTATAAGATTTATTTAGCTTAATAAATCAGAGCATGCACTTGAATAGATGAATCATTTAAATTGCTAAACTGCCCTGACTGAAAATAGTTTTAATTTGTTGGACTGTACTGTAGTAATTCACCCACAGTCTGAAGCTTATTTCTGTTTGACTCATTGTATGTATAAATATAATCACCATGTTTTATGGATTACTATCAGATTATCCATTAAATGAAATCATTAATGTAACACCTTACCTTTGCTGAACGGAGGTTCACAATTTGAATGTTCCTCCTGTAACACAACCTCTTTTGTCTCTGTAAAGACGCAGCCTTCAATAATGTGTCAAGTAGACAGGAAGAGGAAAGGGAAGACTTCAGTTCTTTGATTGATATTGATGCAGTTATGGGGATTGGGTCATTTTTATTTTTGATTATTGCATAAAAATATAATAGAATTGTAGTCATTGGAAATTCACAAAGGATAACAGGATAAGTAAAGGAAGATAACTACGCCAGCAGACTGTGCAAAGGTGCAACTAAGACGTCCCCTGTATGTGCTGTGCAGGTGGAAATATAGGAAATGCCATTGTGCCTATGGAGAAAGCAGCTCTTAGTCAATAAGTTGAAAGGAATATATGGGTGACCAATCCCACAAAAAGGTTATAGAGGACTGTGGGTAAGAAGGGGCATGAGTAAGGAGAGTTTTAGACAGGTGGGAGATGAAACAACAAGAGACATGAACGTCTTGAAGAGGGTTTTTGTCTGAGAGAGGTTGAAGAGTCGAGTTGTAGGTTTGGGAGTACAGAGGAGTAAGAATGAAAAGGAAATTAGGGATTTAAAGAGTTGGTTTAATGAGGAGATACCCTGAATTTACTCATGTCTGTACAGGAGGATCTAGGATCCAAGATCAGACAGAACTTGTGCTGCAGTTACAGTGTCGAGTCATAAAACGGACATATTCAAAAGAACATCAGATGATTTGAGTATATTCAGTGGAAATGCACTCAAATCAACTTTCCCACTTCTGTGTCTGTGGGGTGAATCTGGCCTGATCCTCCCTCCTGGTGTCCTCTCTCCTGTCCCTCCTTTCTGCACTGCATATCTCTCGGGGGGTTCCACCGTCCATCATCGTCTCCTCCACCGATTCGCTCCTCGTCGGAGAACACGAAACTCCAAACGCGTCCTTCAGCTTCCTCTACCGTCGCTTCCTGGTCCAAGGTCGACTCATCGGGTCCAGTATGGTCAGTTAGAGAGATACAGAGAGAACCAGAGCTCACTCTGCTCCGGTCCTTAAATCTCCAAATACCTGTTCACTCTTCACACTATTGGTCGTTAATTATCCTCAGGTGTGTTCACTTTACTGAAGGAAGGAAGGAAGGAAGGAAGGAAGGAAGGAGGGTTAATGCAGGTGAACAGGTCAAATCAATAAAACCACATGCACAACAGAAATAAACACAATAAGAGATAAGACATGAAAACAGCTGATTCACTGCAGGATTCTGTCCACACAGGTTGTTCATTCATTTCTGTAACTGTGTGCAGGTGATTTATACTTTAGAACAATTACCATGAATGAAACATGCAACAGGTTCCTGATTCTTCTGAGGAAGAGAGACAACATTTAATCAGGGAGAGTCTCAGTCAGAAGGAACGACAGCTGACCTGAAGTTTCATTTATTTGGAGTTGGTCTGTGTTTTTTATTCTCTAAATCTTGTTTTTAATCTGAGTGAAGTCTTCGACTGAGCTTCATCTCAGCCACATGTGAAAATATATGTTTGTAATCAGGCTGCACATTTGTTCTATAAGGGTGTTTTACATTGTACAGAAAACATTTACTGAACAGACCTCTGTTTAAGGATCCACTCTCCTGATGACCTCTGCACAAGGTCACATAGATTCTGCATCATTCAGTTGTTACTTGATGATTTTCTTGATGATTTTCTTGATGATTGTTTCACTGACGATCTTATGTTGGTTGTATGTTCATATCATTCTGAGATACTTCATCAATACTTCTGTTACCACAGTACATGAAACTCATTTTATTGTTTCCACTGACATCATTCTGAGAAAATTTGATGAACAAATCAACGATGATTCAGTTTTTCTGTTCATTTCTGTCTTTTTACATGTTTTTATATAAATTAGTCAGATACTTTATTTGTTTGAGTACTACTTGTATTTAAGGGAAAAGATAGAAAACAGAAACCCAAGTTAAACTGGTTGAACTGTATTAAAATGTTACAGATGATCACAGTTTGCATATTATTTACGTTCTTTCCCCGTGGGTATTTACAGTATTAATATTCTACATTTACATTTTGATGTATTAAACAAACCTTATATTTAAAAGCTGGAGGAACCAGTGAATGATTTGACATTTGCTCATTTTCTGTGACACTGAATCAGGAACTTTTAAGGGTGTCACATGTGTTATTGCTTTTATTACTGGTGCATCATCGCACAGGATTACATCAATTTTTAGTATTTCAGATTTTTTGGTGACAACACAAATTCTTCAGGGACTTTTATCACACATGATAATGAATCAAAGTCAGTGTCAGTAAAGTTCAGTCTTTTTAAGCTGCTTTAACTTTTATGAACCACAAGATGTCGCTGTATCTGCTTTGTTTGAAACCTCAAAGTTTCAATGATGAACGAGGAAAATGACAGGGAAAGAAGGGAGGAAGATGTGGATGTTATGGAGCAGGAAATAGCAGAGATTGGAAAGGATGAGGTGAGGAAGGCTCTGAAAAGGATGAAGAGTGGAAAGGCTGTTGGTCGGTGTTTGCGGATGACATTGTGATTTGCAGTGAGAGTAGAGAGCAGGTGGAGGAACAGCTGGAGAGGTGGAGGTTTGTCCTGGAAAGAAGAGGCATGAAGGTCAGTCGTAGTAAGACAGAATACATGTGTCTAAACGAGAGGGATCAAGGTAGAAGCGTTAGGTTACAGGGGGCTGAGGTGAAGAAGGTGCAGGAGTTTAAGTACTTGGGGTCAACAGTTCAGTGTGATGGAGAGTGTGGAAAATAGGTGAAGAGGCGAGTGCAGGCAGGTTGGAGCGGGTGGAGGAAAGTGTCAGGAGTGTAGTGTCAGCAAGACTCAAAGGAAAGGTGTACAAGACAGTGGTGAGACCAGCTCTGCTCTATGGGTTGGAGACGGTAGCAGTGAGACAGAGACAAGAGGCTGAGATGGAGGTAGCAGAGATGAAGATGTTGAGGTTCTCCTTAGGAGTGACCAGGTTAGACAGAATAAGGAACGAGTACATCAGAGGGACGGCTCACGTTGCCTGTGTTAGCGACAAAGTCAGAGAGGCCAGACTGAGATGGTTCGGACATGTTCAGAGGAGGGATAGTGAATATATTGGTAGAAGGATGTTGGAGATGGAGCTGCCAGGCAGGAGGGCAAGAGGACGACCAAAGAGGAGATATATGGATGTCTTAACAGAGGACATGAGGTTGGCTAGTGTTAGGGTAGAAGATGTTCATGATAGAGTGAGGTGGAAAAGGATGAACCGCTGTGGCGACCCCTGATGGGAAAAGCTGAAAGAGAATTAGTAGACTTAAGTAGTAGACTTACTATTCCATCACATATCCATGTTAATGTATACTATTTACCACTGACCGAAAGAGTGGAGCTGATATATGTATTTGTATTCCTGGTTCCTATGGTGCAGCATGCATCAATACCTTAACATCTATTATTATTACTATCAAGATTGTCCTTAAAATGATGGACGTAATGTGACACCTTACCTTTAAAAGCTGGAGGATCACAATCTGAATGTTCATCCTGTCCTTGTTCATGACTACTGAAGGTCTTCATCTGGGATTTTAATGAAAGTGCACATTACATTAATTTAACTTTGTTTTTCAGTGGGATCCTGACATGGATAAATCTTGTTAGAGCTGTTTGGGAAATATCTGCTGTATTTATTCTACTGACTGTACTCTGCTCTGAAATGTGTTAATGTTGTACACTTGTATATTAGATCATCTTTTATTAATGTTGGTTAATTAGTTAATGCTTAATTTATCATTATTTAAGTTTGTTTTAGCAAAACACCTCAAATCTGCTTTTGGTGATTTGCAGTTGCAAAGATGTGCACTTGAATTTTACAACCAGTCTGTATTTAGTCTTAAAATCATTTATTTTACAAACCAAACATTGATTCAAATGCATGATGCTTTTTTGCAGCACCACTACTAATATTTTGCAGGTTTATAGATGACTGCTCAACCAACTGAGCTACATGCTATCAAAAATACTAAAATGATGGTACTGCAGGAAGTTGAAGAACTATTTATTTGGCTAGTATTGAAAGCAATGACCCCAGGTATCTCAAACACAGAGGGATTCCTTGTTAAAATAGATCAATATTGTTGGTTTGGGGCATCAAAACAAACTGTCTGCAACAATGTGGTATAGAAGTAAAGAAGAAGAGGTAGTGTGGCAGTCATGCTATGAACCAATAGTGCACACTGTTTGTGTGGTTTCTGCATTTATGGCTTTTTCAGAATCATCAAACTAAATGTAGCTGCATGTAAATGTAAGTCTTCCATGGTGTAAAATGCAGCGTAAAGTAAGACAACGAGTAAATTCATGGGTCAGCTTTAAACAGGAATAAGAGGATGGAGCTTTCAATTAATGTCCATGTGGAGGAGAATAATAAAAACAAAGACAAATAAATAAACAGTGTGTTACAGTAATGAAGGTGAGATGACATAAAGGCAAGAACAGTTTCCAGGTGTAAGGTGGACAGGAATGTCTTAGTCTTTCAGATTGTTTAAGTTACTGGAAACAGGAGTTTATTTGACCAGTGAGTCTGAAGCTGCTTTAGAATAAAACAGAGAGACTTCTAAACTGCTGGGTGATGTGGTGGAATGATAACCTGGTGATATCATGTGCTCTAAATCCAAACTGAAGCTATTGAAATAAAGCTTTTACTGCTGTTAATGAACTGTTCACACACTGTCTCAACCAGCAGGAATAAGGACATAAAACGGAGCAACAAGCAAACACATATCTAAATGTACAATCTTCTATCACACTTTTTCTCTGTATCTCTGTGTCAACACATCACTATTACACAACTGACTCTTATCACAGCAAACTCTGTTCACTTTATAGAAATACCTAAAAAAACAACAACAAAAAAAAGAAAGTAATTCAACATTAACTCATTAACATTAAAAAATCCCAATCGTCTTAACATTGTAATGATCAGAAATCAATTCCACCTGTTACATCATGTTTAACACGTACTTCAAGGTTAACAACTGCTTTTATAGTGATTGAATGTTCTTCTGCAAATACCTTGCATCATTTTAATTATCATGTATTAAAAGGTTTATATATTGTTGTACATATTGTTGCCTGTTGTTATTTTAAGAAAGAAAAATGACTCATGTAGTTGTAAAGACAGTTTAAATAAAGTCTGTGACAAATGCAACATGTGCTCCACGTGAGCTAAAGCCACAATAATACCCCAAAGGTCAAGACACGTAAAACAAACTAATGTTCCTGTTTGTTGTGTCTGCTACTTGTACCATTGACATAAAAAAAGCTAGTAGGGTTAAAATCCTCTATGTGAATAATTAACAAATGACTTAAACAACCTGTAAAGGGGGAGCACGTCTCGTTAAGAGGAAGAGGAAGGAGGAGTGGTGCTACAGTCACACACTGGTGATAAGTAATATCTGATTAAGATAGAGTCAAATAGTCATGATCAACTTCTGACTAAAAGATTAAACAAGAAATGATCTTTTATCTTTTAAGCAAAGATAAAATTTTACCTGGAAAAACAAACTCAATAACATGAACTAATACTTCCTGTTATCTACAGTATTTCGTTCAGACAGTAGTTTGTCTCTGACTTTTCTGACTGTTCTGTCTTCTCCTCTTTTCTCTTCTGACTACACTGAGGTGACTGTGTGAGTGTTTCCATCATTTTCACTGCTGGACGTCTGACTAGTTCTGTCCTTCCTGAAACAACACAGACAGGACAGAACCTTGTTTACAGCCCCTTTCCTGAGGAAAATATACATAAATAAATCAGCAAGAGGACTGAACCTAAAAGAAATGAAAGTCACACAACCCAAGATCAGAACTCTCTTTTCATTTTCTATTAGGAACCAGATGATGCCAGGCAGGAATAGCACCATATAAATGAGCAGCACCAGAACCAGAAGTCCCACAATTCGCCGTTTTTCTTCAGCACGGACACTAATGGCAGCAGACAAGGCTTTAATGGTCCCAACCAGGAAGAATATAAGCAGGGGAAACGGAAGGAGGAGGAAGACACCAAAGGCTGTGGGTGACACACGACTAAAATCATCTGAGAAATAGAACAGGAGGACACAAACAAGAGGAAAGGCCCAGACCACAACACAGACCACCAGAGAGATCTTGATTGTTCGTCTGAGACGGTACCACAGTGGCCAGGCGATGACCAAATACCTGTAACACAGACAGACACATGCAGCAGATGATGGACTTTGAGTTATTTTCCAATAATAAAATGATCTGAAACAGAAGGAGCTTCACACATACAGACAGTTACCTTTCCATGGCGACGCACACCATGAAGCAAACACTGGCCATCAGACCATAGTAGTAGATATATAAGTGAATGGTCTGAGAAGCTCCTGTCAGCCAAATGAAGGTGCAGCAGAGCTGAATGAGGTCAGAAATGAGAAGATTGATGACGTAGATCGGAGCAACATGATTCTTTCGTACCTTCAGGAAAACATCGATTAAAGAGAACAAAGCAGATGTAAATGTGTTGTCAACTCCACTTTCTCCCAAATAAACAATATCTTCTTTCTCTGTGTAACAGCTGGAGTTAAAACCATTCATGGTCTTTTCATTAAACTCTAATTGACCTTTTCAGAAACATCAGATTAGTAAACTTAACCTAATCCTCAGAATGTCAGCAGCTCGATGGACTGACAGACAGAATGTACAATAAATACAACATAAAGCTGATAAATAATCAAGTTTACAAGTATTTCACAGTCACACTACAGCTGCTCTGGTCTTGTGCTTTGTTCTTGCATCTGCCTTCACAAATATGAAGCCATATATTAAACAATAGTACAGTCTGGGACACAGCTCTTTATAAAGTTCCTCAAATGAAAGATAATTTTTATCTCAAATTGAAAGAACTAAAGAACTGGATGAACAAAAATGTCATGATGTACATACCAGAGAATAAACAGCGTAGATGGCCACTAGGGTCAATGGAAAGCAGATAGAAGTGACTGTGTATGTGAAGACACTTAAATTACATGTGACGTTCTCTGATGAAGATACAGTTTCGTTGATGGTGATGTTGCTGTAATTAAAACTATTGTGTTCTTCCATTTTTCAGAGTAGAAGCTGTAAAGAGAAAATGTTTCTAAATATCCATATAACATTGATGAGAGATTTTACCAAAGCAGTTCACACAAATTTACCACAGTACTTTATAAATCTTGGAAGTATATATTTATATATCACATTTAAGAAGTGTTTTCCACATTAAATATAGACAAGCAAAAAATATATGTAAAACATGAAGATGTAATGCAAATAAACACAAAACAAAGGACACTAGTGGTAGAACAGTACACAAACACCACTAGGAACAAATAAATGTCACTGAAAACACTGAAAACACTGACGACTTGAGATGTTTCATCAAAGAGTTAAAAGCAGAAACACGTTTGACTGATAAAAGAAGACAGGCACAGCAAAGCTCTGATTTCCATCTTAAGTCATTCTAGACCGATAGAAGTAATGCAACACCTTACCTTTAAAAGACACAGTGTGAATGTCCTTCCTGGATGACACAGCCTACAGTGATATAGGGGACGTAAGCAGGAAGAGAGTGTGTGTTAATGCACTGTTTCATCCAGCTGAGGTCCAGCAGAAGTTTGGTGATGCAGGACATTTAAGTGCATTTACCACAGGAACAACCTGTTTGAGGTTCAACCAGTTCTTCACATACTTTTTCCATCATCGTTCTGTATGTTTAGTCGACCCCATGGGGAATTAGGCAGGAACAGGCAGTCACCTGAAGCCCCCATGGTTCTTGTCTAGGGACACGTTAACAGGATGAATTTAGGGGGAACCTGGAGTCAAACCACCAACCCCGGGGTTTGTAGGTCACTGCCCCACCAACTGAGTCTCTTTCACCTAATTTCAAAGACAATTTATGCAGAAAACCAGAGAAGAGAAAAAAACTTCTCTTACTTTTGTTGCACCTATATATAAAAGTTCCAATCTCACATCAGATTGATGAGAAAATTGTTTTATCTCTATCTCTGAATCTATCAACACACACACCACATCGCTCTCGTGCAACTGTTTCTGCTTTATCATAACTCCTAGGAACAGGAAACGTGGTCAATGTTTGAAGAGCAAAAAAACAAAAAACAAACCAAAGTATGTGGGTAAACACATTAAATGAAATTTAAGAAGCCATCTGCAGCCAGGTTCCTGTTTCTGTAGTAAACTAAGTATTGGAACAAACAGGTTGTATTACACTTGCAGCTACACTTGTAATATCTGCACTTTACTTTAAGATAATAATTAAGATAAAACATAATTTAAGTGTATAACTGAGAAATGACAGTTTCTTTCTACATGATGTAGAGAAGGATGAGACATAAACACAGTCCCCATCCTGCTGTTTAGCGAGAGGCTCTCCTGCAAAATCATACAAGCAGCAGGAAAGGATTACAGCTGTGGTGATGCTCTTATTATTGCAGTTTATCCTCACACTACATTACTTTAAATTACTTTTCATCAGTAAACTTGACAAATTTACAGATTTTAAAATCCAGTCTGTCTGCAACCTAAAATCTTTGGAGAACTGCTGCACATCAGCCCCACTGTTAGACAGCTGCCTCAACCAGAACATTTTACTTCATAGATACAGGTGGAGTGAATTCACCCACAGGAACAGAGGCACTCATTTAAGTAATACATACATTATAATTGCCACATACTGTTTTTCTTGAGAATTTTCTTGAGAACCTTCACTGGCTTCTTACTCAACCTGTTTTTCACTATACCTCATCACAAAACTTCTGCTTTTAGAGCACAAATGACCCTAGCAAAAACCAAACTGACAAATGTGGTTTCAAATAAATCCATTAAGATTGACAGATAATTAAAAACTCACAATTGCTCTTACCATGTGAAGAATGAGTCTTTCCATAAAAACAGGACATACTGATGGAACTCTTTGCAAGTTCATGGTTTTCTGCATAAATTGGTCATGAGATGTGATCTGATCTTCACCAAAGTCACAAACATCAACCACATTTGTGACTTTTGCATCACATTTGACAGCAATAACCTCAAGCCGGCACTTTCTGTAGCTGTGGATTAGACCTTATACAATGTCCAGAAGGAACTTTGGACCGTTCTTCTTCACAGATGTTTAATCTCAGACAGGTTCAGGAGTAAACAGCAGTTCAGTCCACAGCATCACTAGTGTTTTGAGATCTGGGTTCTGAATGGAACCTGATTACAAACTGATTTTCTGTTTCTGAAGCCCTTCTCTGGTAGATTCAGTTTTTTTTTTATATTTATGGTTGTTGTCCTTCTGCATCATCCAGCGTCTACTGAGCTTCAGCTTGGTGAGTTTTTTTTTCCTGGAAAATAAAGCTTCTTCTCTCACTAATACAACATACAGCACTTCTACACTGTGTTACCTTTATATTTAGTCATCTTTGTTTTTATTATGTCTCACAAAATCACAGTTTTATGAGCCATAAGTGCTGGATAAAAGAAATAAAGAGAGGGAACTAAAAACTTTTTCATGTGCTGAGAAACAGTTCTGTGTTCAGCTGTTTTTTTTTTTTTCTAATAGCAGTGAGACTGCTGAGTGAGTGTGGGCAGACTCAACGTCTTGGTGAGATTGTGTTGACATGTATAAGCATGATTTCTTACAATGACAGCTTAAAAACTGCAAATGCACAACATTCACTCCTGTCGGCCTGTATGTAACATTGGTTACATGTGGGTTCTATTCGATTTCATCACTGTATATTTTTATGTGGCTGCAACCTAGCACCATAAAAGATATAATCAAAACCAACAAACATCAACTTCAACTGCAGCAGAAACTTTATTTAACAGATGCCAGATCTACAAAAGCAGCAAACAGTTTACCGTTTTACACCAACAGGCATTATTACGTGAGGACTTACTGTAATACCTGTCTGGGATTTAATCACGCAGGTAACATTTATATAATGAATTACTTAAACATTGCTACAAACTATAAAGCACAAAGAAAATTTTAAGCGATGTTTTGCTCCAAATCACATCCTAAAGACGAGCATGTTCACCCATAACATGCTAAAAACAAATGACTTTAGAAAGCAGTATGTAGTTAATAATAGGATATATACATTCAACACATTGTGTCTTAGATTTAATTCAGTCAACAACTATTGAAAGGTATGAGAGTCAACATCAAATGAGTTTGTGCTGCACGCTTATTTAAAATGATGTGTAGTTTTATTTTCTGGTTCACAGATACACATCAACTTCCAATCAACTCTGTTGATCTGTAAATGGTACTGCTTTCCATTCTGCAACACACAAAGGCCAAAACCCTGTCTGCAAATCCTTTCCTAAGCAAAACATACAGACAAGAGTCTGCAAGAGGACTGAAAAGAACCACAGTGTAAGACAGATGGCTAAAGGTAATACTAGCTCTAGCTTTTTCTTCCAGGGACCAAACGGCACTTGGCAGGAACAGCAAGATGTAGGTAAGTAGCACCAGAGTCAAAAGAGCCACAATTCTGCGTTTTTCATCAGACGGGACACTGCTGGCTTTAGACAAAGCTTTAAGTGTCCCACCCAGGAAGAAAATGAGCAGGGGACATGGGAAGAGGAGGAAGACAGCATAGATGACTTCTCTGACCTGAAAATCAACATCAAAATAATAAGGGAGGAGGTAGATAAGGGGAAGGGACCAGACCACGACACAGACCATTAAAGAGTTCCTGATTGTTCGTCTGAAGCGGTACCACACTGGCCAGGCAATGACAAAATACCTGTAACACAGTTTTTTGGGCAACACTGGAATCATATAGTCATTAAATGGGAAGATGTACAAGTACAGGAGCTACACAGATACTGGATCAACAGTTACCTTTCCATAGCAATGCACACCATGAAGCCGACATTGGCCAACAGACCCAAGTAGTAAATATAAAAGAGGATTTCATTAGTCTTTTTAGATGGCTCTGTCAAATCAACAATCATGCAGCAGAGCTGAATGAGGTGAGAAATGAGAAGGTTGATGATGTAGATTGGAGCAACATGACTCGCTCGCACCTGCAGAAAAACATTGATAAAAGTAAATGAAACATGTTGTAAACCGTTCTCATCCCACATTAATAATAACAAGAAGTGACAAAACTAAAAAACTGATGTATTAAAGTGTGAGCACCTGTTTTCATATGTGACACATTATGATTAAAACACATTTAACAGACATCACAGAGTGGTAGTTTGCATGTCATTTCTTTATAATCAAGGTTCACCTCATAACCCTCTACATGTGCATTCAAAGCTGGACTATGCAAATGGGTAATGCTATTTCTCAGGCTCAAAAGATAAATGTTCTGTCTGTAAAGATGGAGCAAACATAGAGAACAGCCTTCTATGTGGTTTGTAGATTCACAGACATGTAGTGGACCCACTGTAACAGTGTCTGTGTTTCAGTGGGTTTCACATATTTTTTTAAACATCTACACGTCAAACATTAAATTGTCCAAAGACTACGTCTGTGTCTCCTTGTGGGTTGAAATTGAATTAATATTTTTACTTCTCATCCTGTCCTGTGCAACTAAACATTACTCCATGGTCGTTCACTATTGCGTCCTATCCCTCTGTTCTTCTGCAGCTAAAGAAAAGATCGTCAGCGTCCAATTGGAGCAGCCACGCTTCATCTGTCCGGGCTGGTTAAACTGTGTCTTGTTCACAAGCACAGCATCATCCCAGAAGTAAACTTTTATTTCCTTCATCTACTTTTGGGGCCCTGAAGAATCTTTGGTTACAGTACGTGGTACAATTTCAGTTTTATTAGTGCACCACCTCCTCCTTCATCGCTATGAAGGGTCAGACCAAAATAGGAAATATTAGTCCATTTGACCCTAATACAACCAACAAGCTGGTTGTAGAAAGGTCCCCTAGCAAATCCAAATCCAACTGTTCCACCAGTTCACTGTATATAATCAAACATCACCAAAATTTAAAACTGCAGTTACAGAGAACTATGAATCTGTGTCCTAATGTACTCACCAGAGAATAAACAGCGTAGATGGACATTAGGGTCAATGGAAGGCCAATAGAAATGATTACACACTGCAAGACATAAAGGACCCGTACTGACTGATCTACATCTTCACTGGTGGTGTTGTTGTCCTGTTCAGTGGTATTAAAGAAATCTTCCATTCCTCAGAGTAAAACCTGAAAAGAGACAAGCTTCTGAACATCTGTATGACTTTGTGAGTGATATCAGTAAAACACAAATACAAACAGTATAAATCTTAGAGAAAATTTATGTTTTTACATCCAGTGTTAGAGAAAAGTAGAAATCAGTGTGTGGGCGTGATTCCAAACAGACGTGTTAAATTGACAGCATGTCTCCAAAATATAAATAAAACACAACATTCACGTCTCATGAATGGAAGATTAACATTTAAAAAACATTCAGGTGGAACTCCTGATTGTTCTCTGCACATTTCCTCAACCTGTTAGTCATATTTTGGATTAGAGACCATTATTACACATGGACTGAGGAGAAAACAATCTGATTCTAAAATAAGAGACATTTACATTAAAAGTCATTAATTCACTGAATAATCTGTCAGAATTCATTTTCATTCAAGTAAAACTGATGCATGCGATTAATTTAGCTTAATAAATCATAGAGCATGCACTTGAATAGATCAATAATTTGAATTGCTAAACTGCCCTGACTGAAAGTAGTTTTAATTTGTTGGACTGTACTGTAGTAGTTCACCCACAGTCTGAAGCTAATTTCTGTTTGACTCATTGTATGTATAAATATAATCATCATGTTTTAATGGATTACCATTAGATTATCCATGTATTGAAATCATGAATGCAACACTTTACCTTTGCTGAAGGTGGTTCGCAATTTGAATGTTCCTCCTGTAACACAACCTCTTTTGTCTCTGTAAAGACGCAGCCTTCAATAATGTGTCAAGTAGACAGGAAGAGGAAAGGGAAGACTTCAGTTCCTTGATTGGCATTGATGCAATAATGGGGATTGGGTCATTTTTATTTTTGATTATTGCATAAAAATATAATAGAATTGTAGTCATTGGAAATTCACAAAGTATTTAAGGATAAATAAAGGAAGATAACTACGCCAGCAGACTATGCACAGGTGCAACTAAGACGTCCCCTGTATTTGCTGTGCAGGTGGAAATATAGGAAATGCCATTGTGCCTATGGAGAAAGCAGCTCTTAGTCAATAAGTTGAAAGGAATATATGGGTGACCATCCCACAAAAAGGTTTTAGAGGACTGTTGGGTAAGAAGGGGCATGAGTAAGGAGAGTTTTAGACAGGTGGGAGATGAAACAACAAGAGACATGAAAGTCTTGAAAAAGGTTTTTGTCTGACTGTCATTTGGTCTATGATTCCACTAGAGAGGTTGAAGAGTCCAGTAGTAGGTTTGGGAGTACAGAGGAGTAAGAATGAAAGGGAAATTAGGGATTTAAAGAGTGGGTTTAATGAGGAGATACCCTGAATTTACTCATGTCTGTACAGGAGGATCTAGGATCCAAGATCAGACAGAACTTGTGCTGCAGTTACAGTGTCGAGTCATAAAACGGACATATTCAAAAGAACATCGGATGATTTGAGTATATTCAGTGGAAATGCACTCAAATCAACTTTCCCACTTCTGTGTCTGTGGGGTGAATCTGGCCTGATCCTCCCTCCTGGTGTCCTCTCTCCTGTCCCTCCTTTCTGCACTGCATTTCTCTCAGGGGGTTCTACTCTCCATCACCGTCTCCTCCTCCGATTCGCTCCTCATCGGAGAACACGAAACTCCAAACGCGTCCTTCAGCTTCCTCTACCGTCGCTTCCTGGTCCAAGGTCGACTCATCGTGTCTCGTACGATCAGTTAGAGAGATACAGAGAGAACCAGAGCTCACTCTGCTCCGGTCCTTAAATCTCCAAATACCTGTTCACTCTTCACACTATTGGTCGTTAATTATCCTCAGGTGTGTTCACTTTACTGAAGGAAGCAAGGAAGGAAGGAAGGAAGGAAGGAGGGTTAATGCAGGTGAACAGGTCAAATCAATAAAACCACATGCACAACAGAAATAAACACAATAAGAGATGAGACATGAAAACAGCTGATTGACTGCAGGATTCTGTCCACACAGGTTGTTCATTCATTTCTGTAACTGTGTGCAGGTGATTTATACTTCAGAATAATTACCATGAATGAAACATGCAACAGGTTCCTGATTCTTCTGAGGAAGAGAGACAACATTTAATCAGGGAGAGTCTCAGTCAGAAGGAACGACAGCTGATCTGAATTTTCATTTATTTGGAGTTGGTCTGTGTTTTTTATTCTCTAAATCTTGTTTTTAATCTGAGTGAAGTCTTCGACTGAGCTTCATCTCAGCCACATGTGAAAATATATGTTTGTAATCAGGCTGCACATTTGTTCTATAAGGGTGTTTTACATTGTACAGAAAACATTTACTGAACAGACCTCTGTTTAAGGATCCACTCTCCTGATGACCTCTGCACAAGGTCACATAGATTCTGCATCATTCAGTTGTTACTTGATGATTTTCTTGATGATCTTTTAACTGCCGATCTTATGTTGGTTGTATGTTCATATCAGTCTGAGATACTTCATCAATACTTCTGTTGCCACAGTACATGAAACTCATTTTCTTGTTTCCACTGACATCACTCTGAGAAAATTTCATAAACAAATCAACGATGATCCAGTTTTTCTGTTCATTTCTGTCTTTTTACATGTTTTTATATAAATTATCTCAGTCAGGTAATTTATTTGTTTGAGTATTATTTGTATTTAAGGGAAAAGATAGAAAAACAGAAACCCAAGTTAAACTAGTTGAACTGTATTAAAATGTTACAGATGATCACAGTTTGCATATTATTTACATTCTTTCCCCGTGGGTATTTACAGTATTAATATTCTACATTTACATTTTGACCTATTAGACAAACCTTACATTTAAAAGCTGGAGGAACCAGTGAATAAGGGTGTCACATGTGTTATTGCTTTTATTACTGGTGCATCATCGCACAGGATTACATCAATTTTTAGTATTTCAGATTTATTGGTGACAACACAAATTCTTCAGGGACTTTTATCACACATGATAATGAATCAAAGTCAGTGTCAGTAAAGTTCAGTCTTTTTAAGCTGCTTTAACTTTTATGAACCACAAGATGTCGCTGTATCTGCTTTGTTTGAAACCTCAAAGTTTCAATGATGAATGAGGAAAATGATAGGGAAAGAAGGGAGGAAGATGTGGATGTTGTGGAGCAGGAAATAGCAGAAATTGGAAAGGATGAGGTGAGGAAGGCTCTGAAAAGGATGAAGAGTGGAAAGGCTGTTGGTCGGTGTTTGTGGATGACATTGTGATTTGCAGTGATAGTAGAGAGCAGGTGGAGGAACAGCTGGAGAGGTGGAGGTTTGTCCTGGAAAGAAGAGGCATGAAGGTCAGTCGTAGTAAGACAGAATACATGTGTCTAAACGAGAGGGATCAAGGTAGAAGCGTTAGGTTACAGGGGGCTGAGGTGAAGAAGGTGCAGGAGTTTAAGTACTTGGGGTCAACAGTTCAGTGTGATGGGGAGTGTGGAAAAGAGGTGAAGAGGCGAGTGCAGGCAGGTTGGAGCGGGTGGAGGAAAGTGTCTGGAGTGTTGTGTGACAGAAGAGTGTCAGCAAGACTCAAAGGAAAGGTGTACAAGACAGTGGTGAGACCAGCTCTGCTCTATGGGTTAGAGACGGTAGCAGTGAGACAGAGACAAGAGGCTGAGATGGAGGTAGCAGAGATGAAGATGTTGAGGTTCTCCTTAGGAGTGACCAGGTTAGACAGAATAAGGAACGAGTACATCAGAGGGACGGCTCACGTTGCCTGTGTTAGCGACAAAGTCAGAGAGGCCAGACTGAGATGGTTTGGACATGTTCAGAGGAGGGATAGTGAGTATATTGGTAGAAGGATGTTGGAGATGGAGCTGCCAGGCAGGAGGGCAAGAGGACGACCAAGGAGGAGATATATGGATGTTATACCAGAGGACATGAGGTTGGCTAGTGTTAGGGTAGAAGATGTTCATGATAGAGTTAGGTGGAAAAGGATGAACCGCTGTGGCGACCCCTGATGGGAAAAGCTGAAAGAGAATTAGTAGACTTAAGTAGTAGACTTACTATTCCATCACATATCCATGTTAATGTATACTATTTACCACTGACCGAAAGAGTGGAGCTGATATATGTATTTGTATTCCTGGTTCCTATGGTGCAGCATGCATCAATACCTTAACATCTATTATTATTACTATCAAGATTGTCCTTAAAATGATGGACGTAATGCGACACCTTACCTTTAAAAGCTGGAGGATCACAATCTGAATGTTCATCCTGTCCTCTTTCATGACTACTGAAGGTCTTCATCTGGGATTTTAATGAAAGTGCACATTACATTAATTTAACTTTGTTTTTCAGTGGGATCCTGACATGGATAAATCTTGTTAGAGCTGTTTGGGAAATATCTGCTGTATTTATTCTACTGACTGTACTCTGCTCTGAAATGTGTTAATGTTGTACACTTGTATATTAGATCATCTTTTATTAATGTTGGTTAATTAGTTAATGCTTAATTTATCATTATTTAAGTTTGTTTTAGCAAAACACCTCAAATCTGCTTTTGGTGATTTGCAGTTGCAAAGATGTGCAGTTGAATTTTACAACCAGTCTGTATTTAGTCTTAAAATCATTTATTTTACAAACCAAACATTGATTCAAATGCATGATGCTTTTTTGCAGCACCACTACTAATATTTTGCAGGTTTATAGATGACTGCTCAACCAACTGAGCTACATGCTATCAAAAATACTAAAATGATGGTACTGCAGCAAGTTTAAGAACTATTTATTTGGCTAGTATTGAAAGCAATGACCCCAGGAATCTCAAACACAGAGGGATTCCTTGTTAAAATAGATCAATATTGTTGGTTTGGGGCATCAAAACAAACTGTCTGCAACAATGTGGTAAAGAAGTAAAGAGGAAGAGGTAGTGTGGCAGTCATGCTATGAACCAATAGTGCACACTGTGTGGTTTCTGCATTTATGGCTTTTTCAGAATCATCAAACTAAATGTAGCTGCATGTAAATGTAAGTCTTCCATGGTGTAAAATACAGCCTGAAGGAAGACAACGAGTACATTCATGGGTCAGCTTCAAACAGAAATAAGAGGATGGAGCTTTCCATTAATTTCCATGTGGAGGAGAATAATAACAACAAACACAAATAAATAAACAGTGTGTTACAGTAATGAAGGTGAGATGACATAAAGGCAAGAACAGTTTCCAGGTGTAAGGTGGACAGGAATGTCTTAATCTTTCAGATTGTTTAAGTTACTGGAAACAGGAGTTTATTCGACTAGTGAGTCTGAAGCTGCTTTAGAATAAAACAGAGAGACTTCTAAACTGCTGGGTGATGTGGTGGAATGATAACCTGGTGATATCATGTGCTCTAAATCCAAACTGAAGCTATTGAAATAAAGCTTTTACTGCTGTTAATGAACTGTTCACACACTGTCTCAACCAGCATGAAGGACTTAAAACGGAGCAACAAGCGACCACATATCTAAATGTACAATCTTCTATCACACGTTTTCTCTGTATCTCTGTGTCAACACATCACTATTACACAACTGAGTCTTATCACAGCAAACTCTGTTCACTTTATAGAAATACCTAAAAAATTAACAACAGCAAAACCAAAGTAATTCAACATTAACTCATTAACATTAAAAAATCCATCTTAACATTGTAATGATCAGAAATCAATTCCACCTGTTACATCATGTTTAACACGTACTTCAAGGTTAACAACTGCTTTTATAGTGATTGAATGTTCTTCTGCAAATACCTTGCATCATTTTAATTATCATGTATTAAAAGGTTTATATATTGTTGTACATATTGTTGCCTGTTGTTATTTTAAGAAAGAAAAATGACTCATGTAGTTGTAAAGACAGTTTAAATTAAGTCTGCGACAAATGCAACATGTGCTCCATGTGAGCTAAAGCCACAATAATACCCCAAAGGTCAAGACATGTAAAACAAACTAATGTTCGTGTTTGTTGTGTCTGCTACTTGTACCATTGACATAAAAAAAGCTAGTAGGGTTAAAATCCTCTATGTGAATAATTAACAAATGACTTAAACAACCTGTAAAGGAGGAGCACGTCTCGTTAAGAGGAAGAGGAAGGAGGAGTGGTGCTACAGTCACACACTGGTGATAAGTAATATCTGATTAAGATAGAGTCAAATAGTCATGATCAACTTCTGACTAAAGGTTAAACAACAAATGATCTTTTATGAAGCAAAGATACAATTTTTCATGAAAAAACAAACTCAATAACATGAACTAATACTTCCTGTTATCTACAGTATTTCGATCAGACAGTAGTTTGTCTCTGACTTTTCTGACTGTTCTGTTTTCTCCTCTTTTCTCTTCTGACTACACTGAGGTGACTGTGTGAGTGTTTCCATCAATCTCACTGCTGGATGTCTGACTAGTTCTGTCCTTCCTGAAACAACACAGACAGGACAGAACCTTGTTTACAGCCCCTTTCCTCAGGAAAATATACATAAATAAATCAGCAAGAGGACTGAGCCTGAAAGAAATGAAAGTCACACAACCCAAGATCAGAACTGTTTCTTCATTTTCTATTAGGAACCAGATGATGCCAGGCAGGAATAGCACCATATAAATGAGCAGCACCAGAACCAGAAGTCCCACAATTCGCCGTTTTTCTTCAGCACGTACACTGATGGCAGCAGACAAGGCTTTAATGGTCCCAACCAGGGAGAATATAAGCAGGGGAAATGGAAGGAGGAAGAAGACACCAAGGGCTGTGGGTGACACACGACTAAAATCATCTGAGAAATAGAACAGGAGGACACAAACAAGAGGAAAGGTCCAGACCACAACACAGACCACCACAGAGATCTTGATTGTTCGTCTGAGACGATACCACAGTGGCCAGGCGATGACCAAATACCTGTAACACAGACAGACACATGCAGAAGACGATGGACTTTGAGTTTTCTGCCAATAATAAATGATCTGACACAGAAGGAGCTCCACACACTCTAGGTATACAGACAGTTACCTTTCCAGGGAGATGCACACCATGAAGAAAACACTGGCCATCAGACCAAAGATGTATATTATTAATAAAGATTCAGGTTGAACGATCATTTGAACAATCATGCAGCAGAGCTGAATGAGGTCAGAGATGAGAAGGTTGATGACGTAGATCGGAGCAATATGATCCTTTCGCACCTGCAGGAACATTTTTTTTTAAATTTAATTTTATATTGAGCGTGTAACAAGTGGATGTTCATGAGGTTTATACATATCCTTCTATAAATCTCAGTGATAATTTACTCACCATAGAAAACAAAGCATAGATGCCCACTAAGGTCAGAGGAAGGCTGATTGCAATGATTATGCCCGGTGCCACATAGAAGTACATGTAATATGTCTCTTCATTGTAGTAACTGTTGCTGTAGTCGATGTAGCTGTAGGTTTTATTGTGTGATGAGTTGTTCCTATGGAAATGTTCCATTCTTTAGAGTGAATCTGGAAAGGGAGCATGTTTTAAAACATGAGTCACTATTAACAGGAAAGACGTGGATTCTTTTCCATAGTACAGTTAAACTGTGTACTCACTGTGGAACCTTTAAACCTCTGGACTTTCCCAGAATGAAGGAAGTTAATAATAATGAAATTTTGGTTAGACAGCTGCTAGAAGCCATATCAGCACTACACCACAGGATTTCTATGTCTTGTCCAAAGACACCTCAGCAAATAGCCAGGAGGAACCGGTAATTGAACCACTCACCCTGGGGGTCATAGGCCACTGTTCTAACAACTAATCTACTGCTACATGGGTTATGTAGTAGTTGATTATACTATAAATGTATATTATACTGTTGCATATAAATTCTTTTTAAAGTACTGTATCAGTACCTCTGTTGTAATAATACACAACCCTGTTTTCAAGTTTCAGCTGTCATTACTTCCAGGAATCAATAGGAGACATGTTACTGGTTGAACTGTACTATATCATCAGACCACATCACAGTTTGCATATGTATTTGCATTTCTTTATTCCTTAATGTTTCTCACATTTGTACATTTAGAGTTTGATGTATTAAATAATCCACAGAATTATAACACAAATACATTTGAAAGCTGGTGAACTATAATTTTCTGGTTAACATATAATCTTTAACTGTCAGGAAACAGGAGAGACTCAGAATGCAGTATCAGTAAATTACAGTGAGACAAGGGGAAGAAACAACCAAAGGTAAAAGACAAAATGTGGGCAGCTACACAGGTAAAGAGACGAGGGGCTGAATAAATAAGTGAGGAAACAGGTGAATCCAATCAGGAAGTGATCACTGCAGAATGAACCAGGACTGAACCAAAACAGAGAGGAGTCAGGAACCAAAATGAAAAGATGATCATCATCCATCCATTTTCTTAACCTCTTGTCCTCTGAAGGGTCGTGGGAATGCTGGAGCCTATCCCAGCTGTGATTGGACGAGAGGCGGGGTACACCCTGGACAGGTCGCCAGTCCATTGCAGGATGATAATCAGTTCCAAACCATAACCAGATCATGAAAGAAACAGTTTATATGAACTTATGAAGTTTTCCTACAGGACGAAGCAGAAATTCCTGCTTCACCTTCAACTGTGGTGCATGGATGAGACGACACAAGCTGAAATCTCCAGCAACAGCTGCAGATTATCAAACAACTTTATTAAAAGGTTTCACTCACTTAAAAATAAAATGAAGTCATATAGAGACACATACACATGAACCAGTAGGAAGAACTTGTATGGGTGGGCTGATGTTTCAACGTGTGGTTTTTAACCAGTGAGCTTCTGAAACTGACAAAGAGGAAAGAAGTGTGTCTGGTGATTGACAGTATTCAAACCATTTATGGTCAACTTGCACACTGTGAGCTATTTGGGGAGGACAGACAGGTTTATTAAGGCTCTGTCTGTTGGAGTCTCAGTAAGTGGTGAAGACTAGAACAAACTCCTTCCTCTGAGCTTTATATAAGGTAGATGAGGTGATTGATATTATTTTCTGAATTTATGCTAACACCTGACTCCAATCAGCTTTTCTGGGGTCATTAGTCAAAGGGTTCACATACTTTTTCTTGCCTCTGTATCTCAACTATCCACTGTATAATTCTGATAATAATAAATGATCATTATTATAACATGCTGTCATCATTCACACTGTTGATCTACTGGTGTCGTTACTTTCCAACTTGTAAAAGCACAAAAAGGCCAAAAGCTTGTCTGCAGCCCCTTTCCTCAGGAAAACATACAGAAATGAGTCAGCAAGAGGACTGAACTTAATAAGAGTGAAAGACAGATCAGAAAAGGACGTGTTAATGCTGCTGTCTTCTGCCAGGGACCAAATAGCAGTTGGCAGAAATATCAGTGTGTAAATTAGCAGCACCAGGACCAACACGGCCACAATACGACGTTTTTCTTCAGGGGGGACACTGACGGAAGGATGCAAAGCTTTGAGAGTCCCACCAAGGAAGAATACAAGCAGTGGATAGGGAAGGAGGAAGAAGACAGCCAAGATGGTTTCTACCACTTGAGGATCAGCACCGAAGGAAAGAGGGAGGACGTAGACAAGAGGAAGTGTCCACACCACGGCAGAGACCATCAAATAGATCTTGACTGTTCGTCTGAAGCGGTACCACACTGGCCAGGCAATAACCAAATACCTGTAACACAAGATAGACACACACCGTAGACGATGGTCACTGAGCAGCATCCAAGTGATGTACAAATAAAATGGTCATGAAGTAGAATCACTGGAGTGACAGACGGCTACCTTTCCATAGCAACACACACCATGAAGCCAACGCCGGATATCACACCAAAGTAGTAGATATGAAAAAAGACTGCAGACGGCAAACAAGGTGTCACTTGAGCGATCATGCTGCTGAGCTGGACGAGGTCAGAAATGAGAACGCTGATAACGTAGATCTGAGTAACATGATCCTTTTGGACCTGCAGGAAGACATTGGTAAAGGTAAAGAAAGCAGATGTAAATAGAGTCTGAACTCCTCTCCTCCTCAAGGTGACCTCTGCCAAATTACAGTGTGTCACCTCGCTCTGCAGAGCAACTGTAGTCAGAGCCGAGTGTCAGTCAGAATAATCCGATGTGACACGTTGGCATGTTGTGTTTCAAATAATAGTTTTATTACTTATTAATATTTCACATAACATGGTGTACTGTGTTTAGAGGGCGCCTCTCTTCTCATTGTACAAATAATAGAAGGGAACACATCAACAGAGTAAATCAGGCTTCATTTACTTTACTCATGCACTTTCTAGTTTATTGTTAAGGAAAATACTGTCTCTGAAGAGACGGTGTGAACAGAGCAGATGAACAGGATCCATTAGGAAGATCCATCGTGGTACTTTATAGATTATCTTAGAACTTTAGTGAAGTAACTAGTAGAAGGAGCTGATGTACAGAAGCTGAAGATCAAAGAAATGTGTAGCTATTCAATATTACAGATTAAACTGTAAATCTCAGTGATCAAATACACACCAGAGAACAGACAGAGTAGGCAGCCACTAGATTCAAGAGAAGGCTGAGGCCAACGATGATGCAGGTCACTATGAAGAGGAGGTTGATTGATGATTCAGTGTAACTGTTGGTGATGTTGCTGCTTTGTGAAGTGTTGAATTCCTCCATTCTTCAGATTGAAACCTAAAAAAGAGAATTCTTAACATGTAAAAATAACTTGGTTCACTAATATCACTGAGCGAGGCACAAATACAAACACAGGTGGGAACATTCACTACGTCAAACACTAACATAGAGTAGAACTAACTGAAAAACACAGATTTATTCCTTCATTTCTTTCAACTTACCACGACTTAATGAACTCTGTTAACTCTGAATATTAAGTGTCGAACAGCTCTTTCTATAAGCTCTAATTCAAACATAAATATTTGGTTCAACTGTCTGAACCCGTCGACACAGTTTGCACATTTAAACATGAGTAAAAAGTTATATCACCAATTTTACCTTTGAGGCCACAGCTGGTTGAGATCATACACCAGGTTTGATGTTGGATCCTCTGCATCCAGTCAGCAAGCGTCTAAATATCATAAATGACACGGCTCCTGAAAATCTATACTTTCCTTTGCATTTGTTTAAAGGTTGAGAGGGAAAACGAAGTCATGCATGAATATGTAAAACACAGAAGAAGAACCGTCACAGTCAGCAGAGAAGACATGTCCATCTGTTTAGAGACAAACACACTGTCCTGACAAATCTCCAACAACTGTTTTTCTTTAATGTTGTTTTGTTGCTTCACATATTTCAACAGCTTTCATTAAGTTTGAGTTGTTGTTAGACTGCAGTTTAATCAGTCCCCAGGTTTGACTGAACATTTCTTTTTTATGCTTCTTGATATTTCTCCACTACATTTACTCAGATGTTTTCTATTGTGAATTAACACCCTCAAATTTAAGGTGATAATATAGTTTTACGTTTTCTTTTATTGCATCATTTCATCGCTCATCTAATCTGGATTTTCTTTCATCTCTAAACTGCTGAATTACAGTGGATGAGGTTGATTTTTGAGTGAGCATCATTTTATTCAAACCTGAAAAGTAAAGTTCACATTTCTGACATTAAAACTGATTCTGTTGTGCTGCGTTACTTTTCTTACATCAATAATTCCATCTCAAATTTCAGATGTCATCACTTCAACAGGGTCGTTATCATTATCTCCACTATTCTTCTTTTACATTATTTAAATATTGTGTTTTGCATGATTTTGCCTACCATCAAGTTATTTATATTACATTTGTTTGTCAGACACTTTTGTTCCTCATGCGTTAAAGTGTAGTAGAGAGTGGGAGGAGAAAACAGAAACTACATGTAACTGGTTGGCCTGTCGGATATTGTTCGTCCACTGTTTTATGTGCTCAGCTTGTCACAGTTTGTAAATTCATTTACATTCCCAGTTCATTTGTTATTTACCCAATTGGCCATAAGTAATGCAACATAAACTTTATATGTTAGAGCTGGAAGACCACAGACTCAGTGTTCAGGTTCATCTGAGTCTGACTCCTGCAGATAAACTACACTTCTTCAGAAGAGACACATGGTTTCCTCAAGTCCTCAAGTATAAAGATGAATGTGCTCATACTGTATGTTGTGCTCTGGAGTTGGATCCATAGACCTGCTGTTACAGGTGTATGGATCCAACTAAAAAGTAAATCCAAACACAGTATTTCAGAGTTCATGATGTCTTCATGATCAGACACAAACTGTTCCCCTAAGAACTAATTGACAAGTGACATTACTAATGTTTGATTCCTACACTAATGTAAGTCGCTTTTATCCACTTACAAGGTACAAGGCAAAGGTTAAGTGCAAGGAGTTCTTGCCTAAGGACCCCTACTGGAGGTAGGACACAATGTCCTCACTACACTATGTGACCTGATGATCCAGATACCATGAATCACCTCCCAGATCTTCTTCTACTCTTTCGGCTTTTCCCATCAAGGGTCGCCACAGCGATCTACTATTTCCTGCTCCACAACATCCACATCTTCCTCCCTTCTTTCCCTGTCATTTTCCTCATTCGTCAGCTCCTCAAAATACTCCTTCCATCTTTTCTGCACACTCTCCTGGGTTGTTATGACTCAACTTCCAGATAAATTCAACTAATGACTGAGAATGTTCACCGACACCAAGG
Source organism: Anabas testudineus (assembly GCF_900324465.2). NCBI lineage: Eukaryota > Metazoa > Chordata > Actinopteri > Anabantiformes > Anabantidae > Anabas > Anabas testudineus. Next base: position 19,970,459 of record NC_046624.1, read on the forward strand.
AGAAATATGAAAGATCCTGTCTTTTTACATGTTTTTATATAAATTATCTCAGTCAGATACTTTATTTGTTTGATTATTATTTGTATTTAAGGGAAAAGATAGAAAAACAGAAACCCAAGTTAAACTAGTTGAACTGTATTAAAATGTTACAGATGATCACAGTTTGCATATTAATTTACATTCTTTCCCCGTGGGTATTTACAGTATTAATATTCTGCATTTACATTTTGATGTAAAAAAGAAACTTTACATTAAAAATCTGGAGGAACCAGTGTATGTATGTCATTGCTGTTAATTGTGGTGCATCATATAGTCCATTGCTTAAAAATGTTTTCCATGTTTTGAATCTTTAGGACACATAATGATTAATATGACTGATAATTACAGATCAGTTAAAACTGATGTGTTGACTGTAATAACCCAACTTTATTTAAACAATTATTAGTATAAGAGATTTATTGATAACAACACAAAGGCTTCAGGGACTTTATCACACATGGTAATGAATTACATGTAGTGTCAGTAAAGTTCAGTCTTTTTTTTTTGCTTTAACCTTTACTAACCACCAGATATCGCTGTATCTGCTTTGTTTGAAGCCTCAAGCAAAAAAAAACAAAAAAACAAAACAAAGTTGGAAAATATCTATAAATCGTGATTTTCAGAGCTTTAACCTAACAAAGTACTGAAAACCCTAAAACTCTCTGTTATTTATACATATTACATTTTGATGGATCACTGTGAGTGTTTTCTGCACAATGATTTCACACAGTTTTTATTATTTTTTTGCTTTATTTAATCCCAGATAAATCTTTCTTATCAGAATAGGTCTGTTGTAAAATGATTTATGTTGAAACTTGTAAATACAAAAACTTAAACTTAAACTATAAAAGTTTACTGTCCTGCTTTTTGTATAGATACAGTAACTATTTGGAAAATCACTCACTGTAAATCATTAATTACTATGCTCATAATAAACTGCACCTGAAAGGTGGTAGGTGGTTGTGAACAGGGGTACTGAAACAAGGGTGTTGTCTTCCCTTCATGTATGTATAAAATGTACGGATGTTCATAAATGTATTTTAAAAACAAAAAGAGACACAGTCAAATCTAATCAAACATATTATCTTCCTGTTAAAGGAAAAACCAAACACACTGATATAAATGAAACTTTAGTATTTAAAAACATCATTTGTACATTACTTTATTTTATATTTTGAAAATATATTTTAGATACAAATCTATAGCTGCATTTAGAATAGGCACATTTAGAAATGTGTGTGTAGGTGTGTGTGGACTTTTCTACATGAATACATGACATTTGAGGGATATTGTACAAAACCAAGATAAGGGACTAAGTCAGGACTTTATAACAACATTTTAAATTGAGCTGAATTTATTTATTATCAGATTAATTCTCTGCAGCTTGTCGTCTCTACAGCAGGCTAACAAACATGCTAAGATCAAACCTGGTGATTTAACTTTTAGTTCAGCTGCTGATCCTGATAAAAGTTCATGTGTTTTACAGTCATTCTATGGTCATCTGTAAATATGTTGCATCACTTTAAATACTCAATACAAAAAATAATGCAGATAAGTTGTCATTAATTAATTTCCCTGCTGTTATTTTAAGTGTAACAATCAATTTGAAATCACTCATGTTACAAAGTTGGTGTTTATGAAGACGACTGTTCATGTTGCTACCAAAGGTTTGATGAATGAACGACATATGAAATAATCTAATCTAAGTTTGTACACAAGTAAACAACAAACAGAATAAACCATTAGCATGCTCAACGTCTCACTTAAAGGTTAAACAACAAAACTATAACTATATTAAGCTAAAACAAAACTTTACCTGGAAAAATCTGTTTCCTAGCAACCTGTACTTCAACAACATTATCAACTACTTCCTGTTATCTGGTATTTGGATCAGACAACTTGTCTCTATTTTTCGAACAACTTTCCTCATTCAGCTTTCTCCTCTTTTCTTTCTTTCATTCACTTTGCTGACTAGTTCTGTCCTTCCTGCAACAATACAGACAGGCCAAAACCTTGTTTACAGCCCCTTTCCTGAGGAAAATATACAGAAATAAATCAGCCAGAGGACTGAGCTTAAATAAAATGGAAGACACAGGACAAAGGTTAGTATCACAGACATTATCTACCAACATACAAATGATGCCAGGCAGGAATAACAGAGTGTAAATAAGCAGCACCAGAACCAGAAGTCCCACAATTTGACATTTTTCATCAGCACTGACACTGATGGCAGCAGACAAGGCTTTAATGGTCCCAGCCAGGGAGAATATAAGCAGGGGAAATGGAAGGAGGAAGAAGACACCATAGGCTGTGACTGAGACAAGCCACAAAAAGAAAAAAACAAAAGGAATAAACCAGGCCACAACACAGACCACCACAGAGCTCTTGATTGTTCGTCTGTTACGGTACCACAGTGGCCAGACGATGACTAAATACCTGTAACACAGACAGACACATGCAGCAGATGATGGAATTTGAGTTATCTGCCAACAAAAAAATGATCTGACACAGAAGGAGCTACACACAAGCTGAATCTGCTTCACTTACTTTAATGTAGGATTTATTATTTTATTTCACATTGAGCGTGTAACAAGTGGAGGTTCATAAGGTTTATACATTTCTTTCTATAAATCTCAGTGATAATTTACTCACCAGAGAAAACAAAGCATAGATGGCCATTAAGGTAAGAGGAAGGCAGACTGAGATGATTATGCTCGGTACCACATAGTTGATGAAGTGATATGTCTCTTTATTTTTGTAAATGATAAAGCAGAAGATGTTGTAGCTCCTGTAAACCCTGGTGTTATAGTCGTTGGTGTTGTAGGCGTTGGTGTTGTAGGCGTTGGTGTTATAGTCGCTGGTGTTGTAGTCTTTGTAGATGTAGTTGATGTTGCTGTCGTCGCTGGTGTAGGTTTCATTTTGTGATGAGTTGTTCATATGGACACCTGCCATTCTTTAGAGTGAAATCTGGAAAGGGAGGATGATTTAAAATATATATATATTATATATCTAGGTAACATTGTTCAGTGAGATCATTAAAGCTCTTTACACAATCACAGAACTCTACAGTAAAGTGTAAATTAATAGTTTAGCATGAAAACATTAATAATAAAAATACATGAATCACACACATGGTAGAACATTCAGCATGTCTAACAGAACTAGAACATAACTTAAAACACAAATATTCTCATTTTAATACATTATCACCACACACATTATGAGAAAAACATTCTTTTACATTTACCTTTAAAAGTTGAATGAGTTCCCAGCATCAATTCAGATGTTTGATCGTCTGTGTCCAGTCCAGATATGATAAGATATGATATGATAGGTTCCTCTAAACCTGCTCACAAGGAAGAAACACAAAATGTAAACATACATGAATATGTAAAATAAAAGAACATGAGTCACTATTAACAGGATTCTTTTGCATAGTACAGTTCAACTGTGTACTCACTGTGGAACCTTTAATCTATCTGACTTCCCCAGAATGGAGGAAATTACATGGATTATATAGTAGTTGATTATGTACTGTTGCATATAAATATCTTTCTAAGGTACTGTATCAGTACTCCTGTTGTAATAATACACAAACCTGTTTTCACGTTTCAGCTGTCACTGGTTGAACTGTACTATATCATCAGACCACATCACAGTTTGCATATGTATTTGCATTTTTTTATTCCTTAATTTTTCTCACATTTGTACAATTAGAGTTTGATGTATTAAAATATCCACAGAATTATAACACAAATACATTTGAAAGCTGGTGAACTATAATTTTCTGGTCCAGTATGAAGCTTGTGAACGAGGTGACATTTGCTCATTTTAACTTTAATTAATTAGCTTATAATTTTTTTTTAAGTCAACTGTCTGCACTGAATGCAGTGTCAGTAACTTACAGTGAGACGAGGGGAGGGCAACAGCAGAAGGTTAAAGACAAAATGTGGGCAGCTACACAGGTAAAGAGACGAGGGGCTGAATAAATAAGTGAGGAAACAGGTGAATCCAATCAGGAAGTGATCACTGCAGAATGAACCAGGACTGAACCAAAACAGAGAGGAGTCAGGAACCAAAATGAAAAGATGATCATCATCCATCCATTTTCTTAACCTCTTGTCCTCTGAAGGGTCGTGGGAATGCTGGAGCCTATCCCAGCTGTCATTGGACGAGAGGCGGGGTACACCTTGGACAGGTCGCCAGTCCATTGCAGGATGATAATCAGTTCCAAACCATAACCAGATGATGACAGAAACAGTTTATATGAACTTATGAAGTTTTTCTACAGGACGAAGCAGAAATTCCTGCTTCACCTACGACTGTGGTGCATGGATGAGACGACACAAGCTGAAAACTCCAGCAACAGCTGCAGATTATCAAACAACTTTATTAAAAGGTTTCACTCAATTAAAAATAAAAAGTCATATAGAGACACATACACATGAACCAGTAGAGAGAACTCGTTCAACGTGTGGTTTTTAACCTGTGAGCTTCTGAAACTGACAAAGAGGAAAAAAGTGTGTCTGGTGATTGACAGTATTCAAATCATTTATGGTCAACTTGCACGCTGTGAGCTATTTGGGGAGGACAGACAGGTTTATTAAGGCTCTGTCTGTTGGAGTCTCAGTAAGTGGTGAAGACTAGAACAAACTCCTTCCTCTGAACTTTACATAAGGTAGAGGAGGTTATTGATCTAATTTTCTGAACTTATGCTAACACCTGACTCCAATCAGCTTTTCTGAGGTCATTATTCATTTTTTTCATATTTTTCTTGCCTCTGTATCTCAACTATCCACTGTATAATTCTGATAATAATAAATGACATCATTATTATAACATGCTGTCATCATTCATGCTGTTGATCTACTGGTGTCGTTACTTTCCAACTTGTAAAAGCACAAAAAGGCCAAAAGCTTGTCTGCAGCCCCTTTCCTCAGGAAAACATACAGAAATGAGTCAGCAAGAGGACTGAACTTAATAAGAGTGAAAGACAGATCAGAAAAGGACGTGTTAATGCTGCTGTCTTGTGCCAGGGACCAAATAGCAGTTGGCAGAAATATCAGTGTGTAAATTAGCAGCACCAGGACCAACACGGCCACAATTCGACGTTTTTCTTCAGGGGGGACACTGACGGAAGGACGCAAAGCTTTGAGAGTCCCACCAAGGAAGAATACAAGCAGTGGATAGGGAAGGAGGAGGAAGACAGCCAAGATGGTTTCTAGCACCTGAGGATCAGCACCGAAGGAAAGAGGGAGGATGTAGACAAGAGGAAGTGTCCACACCACAGCAGAGACCATCAAATAGATCTTGACTGTTCGTCTGAAGCGGTACCACACTGGCCAGGCAATAACCAAATACCTGTAACATAGTATAGACACACACCATACACGATGGTCACTGAGCAGCATCCAAGTGATGTACAAATAAAATGGTCATGAAGTAGAATCACTGGAGTGACAGACGGCTACCTTTCCATAGCAACACACACCATGAAGCCAACGCCGGATATCACACCAAAGTAGTAGATATGAAAAAAGACTGCAGACGGCAAACAAGGTGTCAGTTGAGCGATCATGCTGCTGAGCTGGACGAGGTCAGAAATGAGAACGTTGATAACGTAGATCTGAGTAACATGATCCTTTTGGACCTGCAGGAAGACATTGGTAAAGGTAAAGAAAGCAGATGTAAATAGAGTCTGAACTCCTCTCCTCCTCAAGGTGACCTCTGCCAAATTACAGTGTGTCACCTCGCTCTGCAGAGCAACTGTAGTCAGAGCCGAGTGTCAGTCAGAATAATCCGATGTGACACGTTGGCATGTTGTGTTTCAAATAATAGTTTTATTACTTATTAATATTTCACATAACATGGTGTACTGTGTTTAGAGGGCGCCTCTCTTCTCATTGTACAAATAATAGAAGGGAACACATCAACAGAGTAAATCAGGCTTCATTTACTTTACTCATGCACTTTCTAGTTTATTGTTAAGGAAAATACTGTCTCCGAAGAGACGGTGTGAACAGAGCAGATGAACAGGATCCATTAGGAAAAACCATCGTGGTACTTTATAGATTATCTTAGCACTTTAGTGGAGTAACTAGTAGAAGGATGTGTAGCTATTCAATATTACAGATTAAACTGTAAATCTCAATGTTCAAATACACACCAGAGAACAGACAGAGTAGGCAGCCACTAGATTCAAGAGAAGGCTGAGGCCAACGATGATGCAGGTCACTATGAAGAGGAGGTTGATTGATGATTCAGTGTAACTATTGGTGATGTCGTTGCTTTGTGAAGTGTTTAATTCCTCCATTCTTCAGATTGAAACCTAAAAAAGAGAATTCTTAACATGTAAAAATAACTTGGTTTACTAATATCACTGAGCGAGGCACAAATACAAACACAGGTGGGAACATTCACTACGTCAAACACTAACATAGAGTAGAACTAACTGAAAAACACAGATTTATTCCTTCATTTCTTTCAACTTACCACAACTTAATGAACTCTGTTAACTCTGAATATTAAGTGTCGAACAGCTCTGTCTTTGAGCTCTAATTCAAACATAAATATTTGGTTCAACTGTCTGAACCCGTCGACACAGTTTGCACATTTAAACATGAGTAAAAAGTTACATCACCAATTTTACCTTTGAGGCCCCAGCTGATTGAGATCATACACCAGGTTTGATGTTGGATCCTCTGCATCCAGTCAGCAAGCGTCTAAATATCATAAATGACACGGCTCCTGAAAATCTATACTTTCCTTTGCATTTGTTTAAAGGTTGAGAGGGAAAACGAAGTCATGCATGAATATGTAAAACACAGAAGAAGAACCGTCACAGTCAGCAGAGAAGACATGTCCATCTGTTTAGAGACAAACACACTGTCCTGACAAATCTCCAACAACTGTTTTTCTTTAATGTTGTTTTGTTGCTTCACATATTTCAACAGCTTTCATTAAGTTGGAGTTGTTGTTAGACTGTAGTTTAATCAGTCCCCAGGTTTGACTGAACATTTCTTTTTATGCTTCTTGATATTTCTCCACTACATTTACTCAGATGTTTTCTGTTGTGAATTAACACCCTCAAATTTAAGGTGATAATATAGTTTTACGTTTTCTTTTATTGCATCATTTCATCACTCGTCTAATCTCTAAACTGCTGAATTACAGTGGATGAGGTTGATCTTTGATCTTTGATCATTTTATTCAAACTTGTAAACTAAAGTTCACATTTCTGACATTAAAACTGATTCTGTTGTGCTGCGTTACTTTTCTTACATCAGTAATCCCATCTCAAATTTCAGATGTCATCACTTCAACAGGGTCGTTATCATTATCTCCACTATTCTTTTTTTTACATTATTTAAATATTGTGTTTTGCATGATTTTGCCTACCATCAAGTTATTTATATTACATTTGTTTGTCAGACACTTTTGTTCCTCATGCGTTAAAGTGTCGTAGAGAGTGGGAGGAGAAAACAGAAACTACATGTAACTGGTTGGCCTGTTGGATATTGTTCGTCCACTGTTTTATGTGCTCAGCTTGTCACAGTTTGTAAATTCATTTCCATTCCTAGTTAATTTGTTATTTACAGCTGGAAGACCACAGACTCAGTTTTTATGTTCATCTGAGTCTGACTCCTGCAGATAAACTACACTTCTTCAGAAGAGACACATGGTTTCCTCACGTCCTAGTATAAAGATGAAAGTCAAGGAGAAATATAAAAAATCCTGTCTTTTTACATATTTTTATATTTATTATCTCAGTCGGATACTTTATTTGTTTGAGTACTATTTAAATTTATGGGAAAAGAGAGAAAAACAGAAACCAAAGTTAAACTGGTTGAACTGTATTAAAATGTTACAGATGATCACAGTTTGCATATTATTTACATTCTTTCCTCATGGGTATTTACAGTATTAATAATCTTCATTTACATTTTGACCTATTAGACAAACCTTACATTAAAAATCTGGAGGAACCAGTGAATGATTTGACATTTGCTCATTTTCCGTGACACTAAATCAGTTTAAAGGAACCTTGAAGAGTGTTACATGTATGTTATTGCTGTTATTTTGTGGTGCATCATATAGTCCATTACTTTAATATGTATTTACAGTATTTTGAATCTGTAGGCCATAAATGATTCACATGACTGATATTTACAGTTTATGTGTTTCCTTTAACAAACCAACTTTATTTGAACCTTTAAATATGTTACTATCACAAATATAACAGGTTTACAACAATTATTAGTATTACAGATTTATTGGTAACAACACAAAGTCTTCAGGGACTTTTATCACACATGGAAATGAATTAAAGTCAGTGTCAGTAAAATTCAGTCTTTTTAAGCTGCTTTGACTTTTATGAACCTCCAGATGTCGCTGCAAGCCAGTGACTTCTGTGCCGGTCCCAAGCCCGGATAAATAGAGACTCTTAACATTGGCACAATGACAGGGAAAGGCAGAGAGCTGGCAAACATGATGGAGAGAAGGAAGGTAGATGTACTGTGTGTGCAGGAGACAAGGTGGAAGGGTAGCAAGGCACGTAGCATTGGAGGAGGATACAAACTGTTCTACCATGGTGTGGATAGGAAGAGAAACGGGGTAGGAGTGATTCTGAAGGGGGAGTTTGTAAACAGTGTTCTAGAGGTGAAAAGAGTCTCAGACAGGGTGATGAGCCTACAGCTAGAAATCGAAGGGGTGATGGTGAATGTAGTCAGTGGGTATGCTCCACAGGTTGGCTGTGAGTTAGAAGAGAAGGAGAGATTCTGGAGTGAGTTTGATGAGGTCATAGAGAGTATCCCCAGAGGAGAGAGAGTTGTGGTTGGAGCAGACTTTAATGGGCATGTTGGTGAGGGCAACAGAGGTGATGAGGAGGAGATGGGCAGGTTTGGTGTAAAGGAAAGGAATCTGGAAGGACAGATGGTGGTGGACTTTGCTAAGAGGATGGAAATGGCTGTAGTCAACACTTACTTCCAGAAGAGAGAGGAACACAGAGTGGCATACAAGAGTGGAGGTAGGAGTACACAGGTGGACTACATCCTATGTAGACGAGGTCATTTGAGAGAGGTTAGTGACTGCAAAGTGGTGGTAGGAGAGAGTGTAGCCAGACAGCACCGCATGGTGGTGTGTAAGATGACTCTGGAGGTCAGGAAGAAGAAGAGAGGGAAGACAGAAAAGAAGACCAAGTGGTGGAAGCTAAAGAATGAAGAAACTTGTGAGGAATTCAGACAGAAGTTGAGACAGGTTCTGGGTGGTCAGGATGAGCTTCCAGATGACTGGGAAACTACAGCAGAAGTTATCAGGGAAACAGGTAGGAAGGTGCTAGGTGTTTCATCTGGAAGAAGGAAAGAAGATAAAGACACTTGGTGGTGGAATGAGGAAGTACAGGAATGCATCCAGAGGAAGAGGTTGGCTAAAAGGAAGTGGGATGTAGAAAGGACTGAGGAAAGTAGACAGGAGTACAAGGAAGTGCAGCGTAGAGTAAAGAGGGAGGTGGCAAAGGCCAAACAGAAAGCTTACGATGAGCTGTATGACAGGTTAGACACAAAGGAAGGAGAGAAGGACTTGTACAGACTAGCCAGACAGAGAGATAGAGATGGGAAGGATGTGCAACAGGTAAGGGTGATTAAGGACAGAGACGGAAAGGTACTAACAACCCAGGAGAGTGTGCAGAAAAGATGGAAGGAGTATTTTGAGGAGCTGATGAACGAGGAAAATGACAGGGAAAGAAGGGAGGAAGATGTGGATGTTGTGGAGCAGGAAATAGAAGAGATTGGAAAGGATGAGGTTAGGAAGGCTCTGAAAAGGATGAAGAGTGGAAAGTCTGTTGGTCCTGATGACGTACCTGTGGAGGTGTGGAAGTGCTTAGGAGAGGCAGCAGTGGAGTTTCTAACGAGTTTCTTCAATAGGATTCTAGAGAGTGAGAAGATGCCTGAGGAATGGAGGAGAAGCGTTCTGGTTCCGATCTTTAAGAACAAGGGTGACACGCAGAACTGCAGCAACTATAGAGGAATAAAGTTGATGAGCCACACAATGAAGCTGTGGGAAAGAGTAGTGGAAGCCAGGCTTAGGAAGAAGGTGGAGATTTGTGAGCAGCAGTATGGTTTCATGCCCCGTAAGAGCACCACTGATGCCATTTTTGCTTTGAGAATGTTGATGGAAAAGTACAGAGATGGTCAGAAGGAGCTGCATTGTGTCTTTGTAGATTTAGAGAAGGCGTATGACAGGTGCAGAGGGAGGAGCTGTGGTACTGTATGAGGTCGTCGGGAGTGGCAGAGAAGTACGTCAGACTAGTCCAGGACATGTATGAGAGAAGTATGACGGTGGTGAGATGTGCTGTAGGTCAGACAGAGGAGTTCAAGGTGGAGGTGGGACTACACCAAGGATCAGCTCTGAGTCCCTTCTTATTTGCTATGCTGATGGACAGGCTGACAGATGAGGTCAGACAGGAATCTCCCTGGACAATGATGTTTGCAGATGACATTGTGATTTGCAGTGAGAGTAGAGAGCAGGTAGAGGAACAGTTGGAGAGGTGGAGGTTTGCTCTGGAAAGAAGAGGCATGAAGGTCAGTCGTAGTAAGACAGAATACATGTGTCTGAACGAGAGGGATCAAGGTAGAAGCGTTAGGTTAGAGGGGGCTGAGGTGAAGAAGGTGCAGGAGTTTAAGTACTTGGGGTCAACAGTTCAGTGTGATGGAGAGTGTGGAAAAGAGGTGAAGAGGCGAGTGCAGACAGGTTGGAGCGGGTGGAGGAAAGTGTCAGGAGTGTTGTGTGACAGAAGAGTGTCAGCAAGACTCAAAGGAAAGGTGTACAAGACAGTGGTGAGACCAGCTCTGCTCTATGGGTTAGAGACGGTAGCAGTGAGAGAGGCAGGAGGGCAAGAGGCGGCCAAAGAGGAGATATATGGATGTCTTAACAGAGGACATGAATTTGGCTAGTGTTAGGGTAGAAGATGTTCATGATAGAGTGAGGTGGAAAAGGATGATTTGCTGTGGCGACCCCTGATGGGAAAAGCCGAAAGAGAAGAAGATATAGTATTTGTAAAAAAAAGCAAAAACAGAACGATGAAAAAATTTTACAGCTAGGAAGAAGTTTTTTAAGATGTTTTTTTAAGTTTGGATCCAGAGAAGTCAAAATGTAGAAACATTTGAGAATGAGTTTTCATGCACGCTGCTTCATGAATTCCTGCAGTGGTCAGAGCGCAGGAGGAGAGAGATAAAGAGTCACAGCTGCTCCACAGAGCAAAGTGAATAATAGAAGCTTGTCTCGATTTCTACAGTGAACTCTTGGGTTTGTTTCATTTTCAGTCTGACTTTAGGACTTTAATTTAAAACCAACAATTACTATGAGATGAACTCATGAGCAGACTGCAGCAGCAGGAGACGGACACAAGACGCTGCAGTGAAGAAGTAAGAATTAATACAACATAAACCTTATATCTTAGAGCTGGAGGACCACAGACAGTGTTTCATCTGAGTCTGCATCCTGACAGTCTACAGTAATGAGACAGAGCTTTCATCATCTTACTATGTTTCTTATTGTGTTTTCTCCTCTTTTCTCTTCTGACTACACTGAAATGACTGTGTGTGTGGTTTCATCATTCACACTGCTGGACGTCTGACTAGTTCTGTTCTTCCTGCAACAACACAGACAGGACAGAACCTTGTTTACAGCCCCTTTCCTGAGGAAAATATACAGAAATAAATCAGCCAGAGGACTGAGTTTAAAAAAAGTGAAAGACACAAAAGTCAAGTTATGACCTCTGGTATTTTTGTCTGCCAGGTGCCAGATGATGCCAGGCAGGAATAACAGAGTGTAAATGAGCAGCACCAGAACCAGAAGTCCCACAATTCGACATTTTTCTTCAGCACTGACACTGATGGCAGCAGACAAGGCTTTAATGGTCCCAACCAGGAAGAATATGAGCAGAGGAATTGGAGAGAGGAGGAAGACACTAAAAGCGATGTCATTACTCTCCTTGCTGAAATAGAACAGGAGGAAACCGACAAGAGAAAAGGTCCAGACCACAACACAGACCACCACAGAGATCTTGATTGTTGGTCTGTTACGGTACCACAGTGGCCAGGCGATGACCAAATACCTGTAACACAGAGAGACACATGCAGGAGATGATGGTCTTTGGGCAGAATTAGAATTATCCATAAAATGATCAGACACATTGTGGATTTACAGATAGTTACCTTTCGAGGGCGATGCACACCATGAAGCCAACACTGGCCATCAGACCAAAGACATAGATGCAAAGAGTGATGAACCAAGTAGTTCCTGTCTCCCAAATGATCATACAGCAGAGTTGAATGAGGTCAGACATGAGAAGGTTGATGACATAGATCGGAGCAACATGATTCTTTTGCACCTGCAGGTAAGAGTTGGAAAAAAAACAAATAAAGTAGATGTTAATATGCAGCTTATCTTTCCTTAGAACTGTCCAGTCCAGGCGTCTCCTCCCAGCTGCAGCTATTCACTCCTCAGCACCAAGCAGTCCACTCTGCCCTTCCTCCAGCTGCAACAAAGGGACCCCCCCCCAACAACCCACAGCTCCAGACCAGCCACCGCCCACCTCCCTCTGCCTCAGTCTGAACCAGGTTAGGAAGGAGTTAAGGAGGACAAAGGCCAGGAAGGCAACAGGCTTTGGGGTGGATGATGCCATCATCTATCTGCAGCATCGTCCCTGTCTCCTCTGGGAGCACTGTGAGAGTCATGTTCTCCAGTGCTTTCAACACCATCCAGCCATCACTGCTGAGGAGGAAGCTGGAAGTGGCAGGCGTGGACCAACATTTGGCTGCTTGGACCATCAACTAACTCACAGGCCACAGTTTGTGAGGCTGCGTGACTGTGTGCCTGATGTGGTAGTCTGCAACACAGGGGCACCTCAAGGGACATAGTTCTCCCCTTTTCTGTTCACATTGTACACATCGGACTTTAAATACAACTCCCACCACTGTCACCTACAGAAGTTCTCAGATGACAGTGCCATTGTTGGCTGTGTATCCGGGGGGGGGGGGTCATCTAAACACCAGCAAAACAAAGAAGCTAGTTCTTGACTTCAGGAAGTCCCCTCCAACACACTCACCGGTGAACATCCATGGCTCAGACATTGAGACTGTGGACACATTAAATACCGCATTTTCCGCACTTAATCCAGTGCGCCTTATATATGGATCAATACTGAGCCGCAACAGGTCTCGCAACTACGGTAAACTGCCGCCGACTCCATTTTCCCTCTTAGAAGAAGTAGCGCGCGGTGCATGCTGGGATATATGACTGTGCGAAGCGTGCCGTTTCATTTCCATTTGTGTGTTTGTGCAAAGACCCTAAAATGGCTCCTATTAAGAGACACGGGTACGACGCAGAGTTTAAACTCAAGTCGATCAGTGAATAAAAGTGAATAGACGTTTAACATTAATGAATCAATGGTGCTGTTTCTGGTCTTTACTGGAGTTGTGAACTGAGGAGTACATTTACATTTACATTTAGTCATTTAGCAGACGCTTTTATCCAAAGCGACTTACAAGTGAGGAACAAGGCAAGCAAACAAAATCTAAGTCAAGGAGAAACAACATCAAAGCAGAGTGCTATCGAAAAAGTGTTACTGTTTCAAGAGATGTGAGAATGAAAGGGTAGAATTTTTTTTTTTTTTTTTTTTAAGTGCAAAGGAAGATGCGGAAGAGTTCTGTTTTCAGCAATTTTTTAAAGATTGCAAGTGAGGTGGCTGAGCGTGCAGAGTTCTGCAGCTCATTCCACCATCGTGGGATCACTGAGCTGAACAGTTTTCCTTGGTGTCGACTGTGTGGTGCAGGTACCACCAGTCGACGTTCCCTGGTTGAGCGCAGTGGACGGGAGGGGATGTAGACCTGAATGATTGAATTGAGATAAGTTGGAGCTGTGGAGTTAACCACTCTGTAGTCAAGAGACAGAGCTTTGAACCTGATCCTTGCAGCCACAGGAAGCCAGTGCAAAGATCTGAAGAGCGGTGTGACATGAGACCTTTTAGGTTGATTAAAAATGAGGCGTGCTGCCGCATTTTGGATCATCTGGAGGGGTTTGGTCGTGGATGCCGATAAATCCATCAGTAGTGCATTGCAGTAATCCAGGCGAGATAAGATCAATGCCTGTACAATTAGTTGGGTTGTGATTGCCGTCAGATGGGGTCTGATCTTTCTGATATTGTGGAGGGCATATCTACACGACCTAGCGACTGTGGCGATGTGATCCGTGAAGGTCAGCTGGTCATCAATGATGACCCCCAGGTTTCTGGCCGTCTTAGTGGGGACAATCCCCGCAGATCCAATGTTGATGCTGATGTTGTGTTGAGTTGAAGGTCTGGCAGGGAAGACTAGAAGTTCAGTTTTGGGAATGTTGAGTTGAAGGTGTCTTTTTCTCATCCAGGCAGAGATGTCAGAGAGACAGGCAGAGATGCGAGATGAGACAGTTGAGTCATCCGGCGGAAAAGACAGGAAGAGCTGTGTGTCATCTGCATAGCAGTGATAAGAAAAGCCATGAGAATGGATGATAGAGCCTAGAGAAGAAGTATAGATTGAAAAAAGAAGAGGACCAAGGACTGAGCCCTGCAGTACACCGGTTGAGAGGTTATGAGAGTCAGAGACACGCCCCTGCCAGGATACCTTAAAGGTTCGTTCAGACAAGTATGACCGAAGCCAGGCTAGAGCTGATCCAGAGATGCCCAGGTCTGAGAGTGAGAGTACATTGCTCTCAACTACATTTTATCCTATCATTTCTTTATGTAACTGAAATAAACAGAAAGAAACTAAATTAACAAATAATACACATCGTTACACATTTCCTTATACATGAACCAGTTCGTTTACTGTGGAAACTAGTTTTATGTACCGACGGAGAAAATACGTCAAAGCTGTTCTATTGAACAGAGTGGAAAGAGCGCTCACTCTGCAGCTAATTATCTTAACAAAGATCAACTAAAATACACAACTCTCACTCTGATAAATTTT